>NW_019729912.1:363153-418761 GCF_002891405.2 Cryptotermes secundus | reverse complement strand
GCATTTCACTAGTTTCTTTCTCAAATTTAAGTCAAATTTGCTGGTAAAAAGATTCTTCTTCTTGCTAAATGCAGCTTTTGCCATGGCAATCCTAGATTTAATTTCACAAGTACACCTTCCATCATATGTTAACAACCTTGTAATATGATGCAATAAAACCACATTCCACGAACTTAATGACTGTACCACGTATACAGGATGGTGAGATACAACATTATGGTAATAGTCTAATTGAGATTCCATCACGGTATTTGTTTCAACAAACTGAGGAGAACCATGAAAGACCCCAGTCACCGACGCCATTATGAACAAGTTATCTAAGAATATGAAACGAGGAATTTCGAAATTCTCACGGCGGTGATTCTTGAGAGCACTATTTTTTAGGATGTCAGGTCGTGTACTCTGGTATCACTTCATCGACTTTAAGGAGGAATATACTGCTTCCATCTTCAAGGTAAGATAATAGACCCAGTTTTCTTGCTGCTTGCTACTGTTTGTTGCTCATCTCACACTTCGGCCTTGGAAACTTGTGCAGTACGAGGCTACATGCCTCATATCCACTCTTTTAATAAGGAATATGTGTTCTGTTCTTCGATTCCCCCGTTGTGATGGCTCACTTCGCTCCGGAGGTCGCTTGGGCAGTGATCGAGAAGCAGCCACAGAAACATCGATTATCGGTGAGCAAAGGCTAAGCCGTGATGGACCGAACAACAACCCCCCCCCGTCTCTCAGTTCCGATGGGGAAACTTTTCACGTATCAGAAGCCTCTAGGCAAACGCGTGGAGCTGGGAGGTCGGGCAGGTGCGAAATATATTTCGAGAGGACCACATCCACTCAGGTTACATTTGAACTGCCCACTTGGGGAAGCCCTGAAGATAACACTCGGTTGTGAAACTGGACCAATAATAAGCAAGTATTTTCCAGGCTGAATAATATGATATCATGTCAGGAATTCTATGGAGATCCATCTTGCAAGGAAACATTTTTCACGCTGGTGTTATAACGCGAATATTTAATACCGTAAATATTAAGTGCTCCATTAGACACGACCCTCAGCTAGTTTGATCACTTCTCTTCATTAAGTTTTGTTCCTCTACGATAAACATAATTTTGCATCCAAATATATAGGATTTGAGATTTTAACAGCTGTGGTTATGATGATTTCTATCTTTGGGAATATAATGTCATGTAAAAGTAAGTAAAAGTAAAGTAAAGGTATCCCTGTAACAGGCCGTAAAGGCCCATAGGGTTGTGAGACGCTGAGGTTCCCACATTATCTAGACAATCGGCTCATAGATGGCGGTAAGGTTGTCAGCATTACGCGCCGGCCTCGCTTTACTCCCCAGGAAAATTATTTAATTTAATTCTTGGTACTCATTTCTGTTACAGCCTGAGTCGACCCCAGGGCCATAATGATTAGGATTAGGTCAATTGAAACAAATCAAATGACCTCATCGGGCTTGAACCCGTGACCTTCCTGCTTGTAGCATACTGCCTCAACCAACTACGCTACCTCGTGCCTCCATTTAATGTCGTGTAGTCTGTTGAAAGTTAAATCGACGTTTCGGAGAAAATTGTCTCCATTTTCAGTATTTAATAATAAGCCAAACTTTTGTTCAGTGCCTGCGTCATTCTGGTTGTTTGCTTGGCTTATTCTTTGATCATGAAGATGGAAATGACATGTTCCATGGAAACGTAGATTTGACTTTCAGCGGACTACATGGCGTTGTAACCCACAAGATGGAACTCTTCCTTACATCTATTTCCCCCCCCCCGTTTATTCGGTCTTAAGAGTGGCCGTTCACACAAAAATTCTATATGCATTCTTTTCCCCCCATTCTTCTTGCTTGCCGAGCCACTTACATGAACACTGGGCCTCCTTATAACCCTTCACTTGACGGTAAGGAATGAATTCTCTTCAGACTCCATTCATTTCTTCCGTTTTCCGTCTACCTAGGTTTCGGCGCCATTTTGTTTTATGGTGTTATATCTGTTCCGCCCTTCTCCCATCATCGATTTGTTCAAATGGTTTATCCAATTTTGTCTTTCTTCGTCTTATTTTATTTTGTACTGTTTGCAGATTCACTTCCATGCAGCAAAGTACGTAGTGCTGCTGATTTATATGATCTGAATTGGATATTATGGCGTGCCGCCAAGAAGCCGGGCGATAAGACGTCCATTGATAGGCAGTGGCTGCGATAAACGTTTATAATTCAGTGGGAACGGAATAGAAGCAGGACGTTGCCTAGGAATCACTTAAACAACAAAAAAGTTTCTCCGGAGATGAAGGGACAACAAGAGGTTCTTTGCGTAACAGCGGGCGGAAACCAAAGCCTCCTATATGGTGCGCTCTATTCAGTCCGTGTGCACCTTATAAAAGTCCAGCTTCGACGAGACCAATCAGTTTCTAGTGTAGCTCCGACTAGAGCAGAAGCAAGCTCGCATCCAACAAAGGGATCAAGACACTTCACCGAAATTAGCGGTTCAAGTCATTATAAGAGTGAAGAAGAAACGTCTGAAGGACGTTATAAGTTGATAATAATTGTAAGGGTGAGTGTAAAAAAGATTGTCCAATAAACGTCTTAGCCAAATCAGAGACCCGCGTGAATTTACTTGTCGCGTTACATAGGCAACGTCGTTTTGGTCTTTAAGATTCTACCTAATATATTAAATATTTTGTTGCATCTACTGCGATTTTTGTTTAAATTTTTGTCTGATACACAGAGTAGGCCAAGAAGTGAGTAAACCTGAAACAGTCTTTCTTATCAACGGAATGTTCTAATTTTCGAAGTGTGGGATTGTTGAAGGGTTGAAACAGAGGGGGATTCACTTGATGGTTGCAGTGCAAGAACTGCTCAAGTCCAGTCTCTTATTTTTTCATTTAACGAGAGCGTTCGGATTCAAAACTGCCAGACAATATGTAGAACGGTATCACAGCGCTGTGAGTTGTGCATTGAACACAGATGATCACGCTTACAAAAAATGCAGTTTCAAAACAAAACAAATACATTTCTAACGTATTTTAGTGTTAATTTTACTGACAAGTTAACTGCTTTTTGGGTCGCTCTGTATGTAATATCACTTCCTAGATAATTGAGCAGTAGACCTCCGTTTGAAAATAATTATCCGAGTCTATCGCTGGTCAGGCTATAGAATCGAGTCACATTAACATCAAAATTTCATTATTTGCTGCTCTGAAACTGGAGCAATATTTTCGAAATTTCGCATAGCAGATTTGTTGTAGAATTTCTTGAAAAACATTCTTTTTCTTTTTTATTTTAATAAAAATAAACTATTTTTAACGGAATTTTAGAATCACGAAGTAGAATAAAGCGATATATTGTAGCAATAAGTTCGAAACATGTAGAAATAACGTTTATAGAAAGAGTGACAGCTTAGTAATCCAAAAGTCTACGAAACCAACAAGGAGTTATACCTGCAAGACTGCCCTTGCAAATGATATTGTTAGCCAGTGCAACAGGATGCTGAAATGTAATATATTAGAAATAAGAGAGAACTGTAATACTATAACCAAACACACATTTGTGATTTTGTGTTCGTCATACAATAAAATGCTTCTTTTAGACCCTGATTGGCTTAACCAGTTTATAATAATCACTATTTTACTGCACAATGAAGAAATTCATTTTGTTAATGGAAGAGAAGAGGAGAAGGGATTAAGGGAGGAACACAGACTGAGAGTGTTTCAGAACAGGATGTTGAGGAGAATATTTGGACCGAAGAGAGATGAAGTGACAGGAGATTTGAGAAAACTGCACAATGAGGAGCTTCATAACTTGTACTCTTCTCAAGTATAATTAGAATGATCAAGTCAAGGAGGATGAGGTGGGCAGGGCATGTAGTTCGAATGGGAGAGAAGAGGAAAGCGTATAGGATATTGGTGGGAAAGCCGAAAGGAAAGACATAAGTAGGATTATCAAGAAGTAGGTGGGTGGATATTGTTCAAATGGATCTCAGAGAGACAGAATGGGATGGTACGGACTGGATTGATGTGGCTGAGGACAGGGAATATTGGAGGGATATTGTGAACACGGTAAGGAACCTTTGGATTCCATAAAATATGTGGAACTTCTTCAGAAGCTGAGCGACAGACAGCTTCTCAAGAAGGTCTCAGCTCCAGTTAGTTAAAGTAAGATAACACATTGCCTGAATCTGTCTTGGCTTTCTGTAGGAGCCATATAAAGTACATAGGATAAAGTATATAATAGTCTTATTAATCACAACATTTGTATTCCGTATGTACAGACACAGGCATTGTGTAAAATGCCTGGATTTCGTAATTTGCTATAGCATCTATATTCCTTCTCTTTTCCAATCACTGTACATCCATGTTCATCACCAGTAACTGACTAATAAGTGTATAGAAGTGCGGGTATGGCATAGCTCAGGCAGTTTGTCGCTGGCTTCCCACTTCGCCGTCCCAAATTCTATCTCAGTTAAGGTCATGTGGAATTTGTGGCAATGCGGTGTTTTTTCTCCGAGTACTTTGGTTTCCCCTTCCAATTCTCATTCCATAAATTACTCCGCATTCGTTAATAATCATATCATCGACGCTACATAAACTCTACACTTATTTAAGTAACAAGCTTTAAGAACAAGAAAAGAAAACGATATACCTAAACCTAACTTCTCCGTCTAATTTCTAAAACTGGCCACCTTGGCAGGAAACCTATAATTCCTTATGTAGCGATAGGAATGGTGTTGTTTTCCCCTGAGTTATCTTCGGATTCTGAAGTTGGTAAACAGCCACATTTAGTCATTTTCTCTGCAGCGCCCCCATCCACACACACACACACACGTTTGTAGTCTTTAATCTTATGTAGGATTGCATGTAGTCATGTACTGGCGACTTTTTCAGGCCCACGTACCTTAATCTCATCTGTTCCCACCCACAATTCTTTCGTTCATAGTAGGGGAGGACTGGGATGAACATAGAAAAGGATGTCAGAAATACGAGCAAAGTCAGGAGCCGTGATGTTCCTGTCGTAGCATTCTGCACCATCGAACGAAGAGTCCTCTTCTCCTTCCTTGGAAGACCTTGGGGAAAGTACAAATGGGTTTACTGATCTGTAACTCTATTTGCTTGTTGACACAGGACGGCAACCTTGAAGATTTTACTTGGATAACCTGATTGATTCCTGTTAGGAATTGTCTCTGGGGACTACCAAAGAAATATCAATAAAAATCAAAGAAAGTAAGAACGTTCCTTATAGTTGAAAGACGTTCGTAAATCCGTATCGTTCAATTCGCACGTAGTGAAGATGCAAAAGTTTGGAAAAATGTGCTTTAACATAATGCATATATACTCATGTTATATCTGACATTTAGTAAACATGGATTGTTCTTGCATGTTTCATTTAAATTTTCAAATATAAAAAAAAATGCTTCAGATAAAATACGCGTATCGTACCTAATTAAGTAGAAGAAGCAGAGTTCTTGAGAAACTAATAGTTGCTTACTGATATGTTGGGTTTTTGGACTTTATCCATCGTCCTGGTAAAGTCCAAAAACCCAACATATCAGTGTGTTATACACCATCGTCAGAATCCTATATTAACTACTTAATAGTTGCTTAGCTAGTCAAGAAATATTTGTAATTGTATGAAACCTGAAGGGACATTACAATACTCACAAGAGCATGCCACTTGTCCCTGTCTTGAGCCCAATGAATCAGGCCAAGGCTTCAATCCCAGCACTGGGTTTCTGTACCCCTGCAATGATGTGTACCTGAAAACAATAGAGTGTCACGATTCTTGTATCTATAGATGGGGTTTGGATCGGTAATTGGATTAATTGAAATCTTACAAATCGTAAATACAAGAAAGGATTATGCTGTCACTGTTCTATACCTTTCACAAATCACTGTAGGACTCGCTAGGAGATCTCATTCTGTTAAAATTTTCATTAACCGTTGCTGGGCAGCTGCTTCCAACTGTGGACGTTCCTTTCCTCCAGGTTCCCGACCTGTCTCCGGCCTCAGCTATCAGCATCTCAAAGCAACAGCTCAAAGTGATTGAACTTGAGCGGCTATGCTGTCATGCTTGTAACATCTCCGTATGCACAGCGTAGTAAACACCGTTCCTCTTTTGCAGCGCAGTTGTTGCTTAGCGATGTCATCGCGTATTACATTATTGCATGCGCAGCCATATGCACGGACTGCTCAGAAAACACCATTCCTCTACTGTTGTTTACAAGCCGCTGCCTAGAAAAGGCAGACTGTTTTGATTCCAGAATTTTTGCTTTGAGCAAATATGTCGCAGTGGTGTATATAGGAAGGGCCGCGCCATAGCTCAAGCGGTTAGTCGCTTGCTTCCCACCTCGGCGGCCCGGGTTCGATCCCGGGTCTGGTCAAGTGGGATTTGTGGTGGACAAAGTGGCTCTGGGGCAGGTTTTCTCCGAGTACTTCGGTTTCCCCTGCCAGTCTTCATTCCACCAATTGCTCCACAATCACCCTCACCTTTCATCTGGGGCTGGTACAATAGGCCAGAAGTGGCCGCAGTAAAAGGGACTTAGTCCCACCCCACTAGCAATAAAAAAAGTGTATATAGGAATAAAGTAGCACCCAGCCCAGTACAAAGCCAACGTAATGACTCTATACAATAGTCTTCTTGAATGGAAGCTTGTTTGCTTGCACCGCCTTAAGAATTCATGTTTTTGCATCTCGCAGGTCTCATCAAGCTGAGGGAACTCGTTCGGGCTCCTGGCAACAGAGACGTGGAGGTGCACCTCAGACAGGCTGATCCAGACTCGTACAGGGCAGTGCTTAAGGAAATCAAGAGCAAGGACATACACAATATGGTGGTGGACACGAACCCTTATCACATGCATCTTTTTCTTAGGGGGGTGAGTATCATGCGTTACCTGTTCAGCACGAAATCCCAGTAAAATATATTTCTTTCCGAGAATCAAAAACAATACCGCCAATTCAGTACCAAGCATCACTTATTCAGTAGTAACTCTCAGTAACATATAAAATTTAGGCCTCTCCATAGCTCAAGCGGTTAGTCGCTGGCTTCCTACCGTGGCGGCCCGGGTTTGATCCCGGGTCTGATCAAGTGGGATTTATGGTGGACAAAGTGGCGCTGGGGCAGGTTTTCTCCTTCCCCTCAAATCCCACTTGACCAGACGCGGGATCGAACCCGGGCCACCGCGGTAGGAAGCCAGCGACTATCCGCTTGAGCTATGACGCGGCCACTCTGTGAGGGTGATGTGTAAAATCATAATTTCCTCAAGGGCGTAAGCAACTCAACAAAGTAATTAGACTGCTCTCTTCTTCAGGACAGTGAATGTAGTAACAATTAGTAGTATGCCGACTTTGCTGAAATCTCTCTATAAATTCACATTGAAACGAGTACAGTGCATCAATTCCCAAGGGTAGTGTAGGAAACATTATTTTCGTGCGTTACTACAACAAAAAGTGAGTAAGTACACCACTCCCTTACGGTGGTATGTTCGACTCATAGTATTAACACACACCATTTCCTACAGTGTGTTGTGCCACGAAGAGACTGCAGTATACCACTTCTGCCTGGCAGCGTGGGCAGCGGCTTTTGTCATAACACTTTGTTATCTTTGACTGTAGGTTCTTCCCCGCTGGCAGAGTAGTTGTGTGTTTAATCGGTCTGTATCTTGTACATCCACTAATCAATTAACAACACAAATACTCAGAGAGAGTGGAAAAATTATAGGTAATTGTGCATACGTAACAAAACTGATAATAACACTACATAAACATCCTTATAATCTGCACAAATAACATGCATAATATCGAAGCCGCAAAAAGAATGTTATACAAATAAATAATAAAAAAAAAAAAGATATACCCAAGCAAATATCCTTTAAACGAATGGACGACGACCAGAAAGTAAACAATGGGATGTTAATTAATTTGAACTAAGGTTAATTTATTTTAATAAAGAAATATCGCTTTCACATGCCTTACGAAATTTTAGATACAGTGCAACAATTTTATAAAAATAGAAGACACCTGATGATGGCCCTGTAAGGCCGAAACCTGTAGTAAGAGGATGTGCGGCTAGATAATAAGTTGAGAGAAGGAAATATATGTGAAATAAATTATATATTAATGCAACAGGATGCTTAAATACAATACTAGGTAAGGTTCTTGAACCTTTCCTTTTATGTTTTCGTACATTGTAAAAGGGAATGTCTTGTGTGAAATTCACGTTTATCCATCTGTCTGTCTGTGACCTAGCATTAGCGCCTAGACTTTTGGATAAGGCGTTAAGCAGACTTTTACTTCAAGTTTTGGGGTAATTCTGATTGTCAGCAGTATTGATCAGTAATAAAGCCTGGTTTATATCAGGCAATAAATGAACTCTTCCATGTATGTTATAAAACGTTTTACAGATGTTGTTGAAATTCGAAATGGGGGACTTTCTTCAAAAGTTGTTGGAAGATTCTGATTTTGAAACATTTGGATCCACTGCAAAACCTAGTTTATATAGGACCATAAACAGAATTATCCATATATCCCACAAAAAGTTAGTGTTTATTTGAAGGCGATGTGAAAGACTGTGAGACATTGTTTGTTTCTTCTGATGTTGAGCCATATTCATTAGTAAACAATAATGGCATATAAAAGATCATAAAGGTCGGACTTGAGGTTCTTATAGCGATGACTATGAAAATTTCTTTCTTCAGTGAAAGTTAACCGCTGCGTCGGAAGAATAAGACGCCTCCATCTTCAGGGTCGAGGAGAAAGCCAAGATAGGAACTTATATTAAAGCAGACAGCAGTCCGAGCTCTGTTTGCTGGGTTCGGAACTACGTGAACTGAAGTGTAAATGTGACTTACAGCAAAACATTCTGAAATCTCAAACTTGCAAGTGAAGTCAAGGAAATATAGTGCAATAAAATAGGAGAATAAGAAGAGTGCATTATCTCATTTTCATCCAGAAGTGAAGATAAAACACTCCAGTACTTAGGCGAATATGTTAACATGATTTTCCTTCAGTTAAGAGAAGTATACCGACTTACGCAGTAGCTCTCAGTTCTGAACATATGAAATGAAATTTGGAGACTCATGCCCCATACTATCAAGCAAACAAAAAGAAAACTCCGTGATTTCAGTCCGCGAACGAACCATACCGACCGAACAACCGCCGCTTGTTGGCGAAATTTAGCGCCAACTTTTGCGGGTAGAGGGTGTCGCATGGTCAGGGCAACGAATTCCCACGTCCGGTAATTTCGGTTTTCTAGACCGGAACCTCTATTTCCTTGAAATAGCTCCTCGATTGTCATCATAAATCTGAGTGGACCCCGTTCCAGACCCAATACTTCTCCGAAAAATATCTGGTAGCGCCGGGAATCGAACCCGGACCTCTGGATCTGTAGCCAAGAACTCTGACCACTAGAGCACAGAGGCAGTCTGCCCCATGCTATCATATGAATTTATCCCCACACATTAAAGGAGTTGTTGCCGGTCTCCATTAAGTCAACAGTTTGTGAGAAACTGAACTCTCAGACTCTCCCGCACTAGCAGTGGCACATGTTAACAGAACAAATCCATTCGCCACGAGGGCTCAGCCACAATGATGATGACCTGTGATAAATTTGTAGCTGCAACTATTAAAGAAGTTCTGAATCAACCAGGATTACAGTACATGACCATCTGCACATGATAACCCCTGAAATAAATTGAAATTACGTAACAATATCAGATATGATATCCGACTCAGTGGGTGAAGGTCAAGATGTTTCTCTGCTGAACACTGAGCAATGGAGGTGCATGGCGGTTGCAGTTACAGCGCCACTTCGCCATTAGATGGAGATGAATTGCCATTTTCGCGATCTAGAGGTAAAACGTTGAATTTGAATAAGTTATGTCAGGCACATGCGATTGGTGGGATAACGCTTGGCGTAGTACACAATATTTAATTTATCTCAAAAAAGTTCAGTAACTTTACTTCAGTGTCTTATCTTTACGTTCTTGATATAATGAGCTGGCCTGCGTAGTACTGCTCCTGAACAAGTAAAGTTCGGTTTTCAGTAGGCCTAATCTTCTCTAATTTTCTTTGTATTTTCCTTTCCAGATCCTTCAGCTGCAGATGAACGACTACAAGTACCACTACTTGTTCACTACATTTGTAAGTACTTTGTACCTCAAACCTGAGTATGATCTCAAATGGACGAGTCATGAGCTGAGACCGCGCTGGGGTTTCCTAACAACAAAATCCTCCTTGCGATTAGTTAGTTAGTTATTGGAGAGGGTGGGTTTCCCCATGCACTGAGACCAGTATTGTTCCATTGTGCTTCCCTCTATGATATTCTACCAGTCTCTATACCCTACCGATATTGGTGCGTACCATCAGTCCCGACCGAGCCAGCGAGTTCGGCCTCTACTGGCTTGACGGTATCTATAATGCTTCCCCAATCTATCAGAGGCGTTAGAGACTATTGTTGGGCGGGAAATGTCCTTGAATTTAGCTCAGTGACCTTCTTTGGAGATATGAGGTTCTTTTACGTGCCGTAAAGCTACGACACGGGACCCACGGCTTAAAGTCCCTCCCGGAGGACTTGTTCCGTGAATTTTTCCACCCTTAAAAATTCCACGACCTCCGCCGATTTCTCACATACAGACAGATGTCTGAAAAGAGGGCTAGATGAATGTCATGTGTTTGGGGTGCATCACTTATGTACATATTGTAAAGTTTAGGGGACAGGACTGAACCTTGTGGCATCCTGCTTGCATTTCCCTTGGCGTAGATGTTTCACCTTCCACAGGAACACTGAATTCTTGTTGTGAAAGAAAAGATCCAATAAGCTTGATTAAGATTGTCGAAAATTCCAATTTTGACAACTTATATAGCAAGCCAGAGTGCCATGTAGTGTCAAAGGCTTTTTTGATGTCCAAGAACAGAGCAGCGGTAGACATTTTATTGGCCAAAATTAAGGATTATGTGGTCTGTTAACTCATACATTGGGTATTTGCTACAGATGTGCAAGTTAACCTATTTCTTATGAATCTCTATTCCAGTTGTTTCTGTTTTTGCAGGACATCGAGACGTTCGATCTGGAAGACTTCAAGTACAACTTCGTAAACATGACAGCTTTCCGGGTCGTTGATGCCGAGAACGTGGGAGTGAGAGAAATACTTAAGGACATGGAAAGGTTCCAACCCGTGGGCCACAGTATCCTCAACAAATCTCTCATCATACAGGTAGGATCGTTGTTTAAAGGATAGATGTTATATTTTGGCGTAATTGTGGACAATCTCATTTTCGCACTAATTTCTCTATATGAAATCAACAGCCTTCTGTCTTGAAGGAAAAGGAACCAGTGCTTGGATGTAGGACAAAATATCGTGTCTCGCCCAAATATGCTCCCCTAAAATACTAGACGCAGTATATTCATAATACAAACTGAAACAACAAAATTTTGTACAATTGGTTTGTCACTTTAACATGGATTTGGACACGTACTTTTCATTGTTATATTTTATGAATAAAACTGCCTCTGTAATGTACCTGTCATTGTCAGTACGATGTACATGACAGTACCGAAACGTTGTACCATTGTTGGTACGATTTACTTATCATTATTGGCAAGATGCACATACAATTCCCACTTTGCAGTTACATTGTAAAAACTCTGTAGGGCCTGAAGAAAAAATAATAAACCTCACTACGAATATACTTTGAAATGAAATAGGCTTTCCTTATTCTTGCAAAAAATTCTTGTTTTTTAAGGAATAAATTTAAAGTCACTTACATACAGCCTTTCTTGTATTTCAAGGTTCTGAAAGATTACAAAATGTGTCTCCATACCCATTGTTGTCTACTAGTTACTGTTGGATGTTTCTGTAACATGTCATGGTGCTTCACATTATTCCTCAGCTTTTCAAGATTAGGCCTTCTTGTCAGTGAAAAGTTAGAATTAACTTCTTAAGGTACGAATCATTTAGACGTTAGGATATGGAAGACTGGAGATTAGTCTTTCGCAAGGCCTCTACTACACAGAACAACAAAAAGACAAAGGCACAACGAACAGAATCCATCCTTCAAGTGGGATCAGAGCCCATAATCCCAGTGTTCTTGTGTTCGAAGGCAGTATATACCTCAAACCAAAATGTCACTGTGATGGATGCCATAGTACTTTTCAAAGATTAACGCAGCAAAGAATTTAGAAGTCCGTATAGTTCAGTCGGTATAGTGAAGAGCTGCGGACTGGACGACAGGCCTTCGATTCTAGGCAAGGGAAAGAGATATTTCTCTACCTCACAGCGTTCAGACTTGCTCTGGTGCCCACCCAACCTCCTCTTCAGTGGGTGTTGAGAGCTCTTTCTCTGGAGGTGAAGCTAACAACTCACCTCCATCTAGTGCCGAGGTCAAGAATGGTGCAGCTACACCTCACTCTCACGCACGTCTTCATGGCCTGGTGCTTCATTAAGCATAGGGACAACTGTATTTTTACTTACTTGAAAATAATTGTCTCAGTAAAAATCATGTTATTTTTCTTAAAAACTAGCCGATAGTTGAATGCATTTCAAAATGTATATAGCTATAATATTTGAAACTCCTGAGGTCTGTATTTGATATTGAAAGCATTGCTCTTATCTCATGAGTTCAACTGGCTTCATGTTTGTAGTATTACATCTATCTCTAGCGAACACTTAGTGTTTTTAATTCTGCAATTTTACGTGAAAAAATTATCAAAACTTAATAAAAGCTAGTCACTTTAAAAGTTTTCACGACATTTTTCGATTTAACTGGTCATCATCAGGTGTTAAAAATTGTGGATGATGAAATTGCTGCTTTTCTGCGTTAATAGTTCAGTTGTTGATATATGGGTACCCTAGTGCGCATGCGTGTATTCCTGCTTGCTGTGTTATGTTCCCCGTCGTGTTATGTTCCTTGTATTGTTTTCAATAACTATATTGTACAAATATATAGGTAAATTAATTCGATGTTTGTGTTAATTTACGGCATTTTCTATATTTGAACTATATGACTTCGAATGGTAGTTTATTGATGAATTTTAAAAGATTGTGAAGGAAGTTATCTTGGTCCGTTTGTGGTATTTTCTCGGAATTTGCCTGAAGGGACTGAGGAAATCCACAGAAGGACTAAATCAGGCGAGCCGGTGAACCGGCCGAAGTTCGAAACAAACGCTATCGCCAAACCAACGCGTACAGTTCATATGTACACAGCAGAACGAAGCCGTATGTGAATGGAAATCAACCCAAGGGAGTAGCTGTTCCGTATTATTGCAAACGGTGCCTAAAATAGTTGAGTGAATAACATTTATAATTTCATTCACTATCAAATGTCATGGGTTAATATTGTGAATGCCATATTTGTATATTTTAACCGTCTCATCTGTTTTTCAAAGCTATTTCAATTTCTTTTAACTGAAAGATATCATAAGCAAGAAGTTTACAGTGAAAAATATACCTTCAGAGATTTAACACTCCCGTTTTAATATAGAGTCTCTGGAAGGAAACGCCCTCGATTTGCGCGTTTGTAACGAAATGTCACAACCATTTAAATCGAAGTGTACTGTAATTAATCATAAGCGTAAATATTTTGAAGTTGTGAATATTTGTGATTTTTTTAAAATAAAAGGAAGTAGGACTTTATTCAATCTTGTCCAGCTGCTTTTCATATAAAACCCATGACATTTCTTCAGTGGCTTAAAATAAACGATCATTATATTTCTTGAGCAGACAGAGTGCAGTGACGGCAGTATATTCCCTTCCAGAAAAATTAAACTTGAAATGTGACGTTCATTTGACACTGTCACAGTCTTAATTTTAACTGAAAGTTGGTTAGATACATAATAAAGAAAAGTGAAGATAAATTTTGAAAGTCATTACTTTTACTGGAACCCACCATAAGTTTTCAATGTCACATTTCGCCTCCTTCTGTGGGGTGGCTTACAGCTTGAAATTGAAAACACCTGCTGTCCCGCATCCTCATAGCCTACTAACTTACTATGCATCAAATCCTCTCTGTGATACATTAATTAAGAAGGCCCCTCCGCTTACCTTCACTAAGTTTTCCAGTCCTTTCCATGAATAATTCCAGCAGTTATTTTCGTCTTCTAAACTCAGCCCCTAATAAAATGGGTCTTCAAAATGAAAACATGCATGGACACACCCCGAGGAAAAGGTTGATGCAAGACTGCTAACAATTGTCCTGCCATGAGCTTTGTTTCAGACATACCGTACTACATAAATGCCAACGTAAACTTTATGCTTTAAAGATTTGGAGAGGGTATGTTACAGATCATAGCCTATTGTTAAAGGGTGGCGTGCTACAGATAATGGAATATACCACATTTAGAAATTGCAGAGAATAATAGCAAGAGCGTAAGTGTTGAAAACTTTGTAAAATGCATCAAATTGTTTCATTTTACCGGTTAGAAAATCTATGTTTATATATGACTGTGATCGTAGCAGAAGGGAAGCTCTTGCCGAAGATATCATGAGGAAAGATAATTCGTTTATTTCATTATAATTCAGTAATTCATGTTGTAGTAACTGAAATAAGAAAGGATAATAAGAACAATTGAAATACAGAGTGGGCAGTAAAGAAATATCAAATTAAAAAAAAGATACTGAGTAAAATGTACAAGAACTGACGCATTTGTACAAAGTTTTATGTGAAGATCTCGAAAAATAAGTCTGAAGAAATGACCGTAAGTAAGCAATTATTTCTCTGCACCATAAGTTTGAAATTCAAACCAAACTCGATGAGAATTTTAAATATTAACGAGCTGAAATGAGTAGTAGTGGAACTGTACAAACAGGAGTGAAACTAGTGCATGGTCTGTGTATATTAACGGGCCGCAACAGTTCTCTACCACGCTGCCGCTACGTAACAGACAACGGGCGCTCTTTGCCTTCCTTCTGTTACCATTCGCTTGAATCTTCTTGTGCCCAAGTCAGGGGCCTCCATGAAACAATGCAGTTGTGTTAAGACACTACGATGCGTGTGTTTCAGGCTGAACCCGCCCTCATGTTCGACTCGGTACACGTGTTCGCTGTGGGACTGCAGATGCTGGAGCAAAGCCACACTCTTCGACTGTCCAACGTGAGCTGCGAGGAAGAACTGCCCTGGGACGGGGGCCTCAGCCTCATTAACTACATAAACTCGGTAAGGCAAGCTCATTCCTCAGGCAAGACGTGAAAGGGTGTATTCCATAACGTAGCGCACAAAATGCCGATCACAGTGGCCGCGCTGAGGCATGAACTCTTTTCACTCGCTCGAAGGCTGGGATCATGGGTTCCAATCCCACTCAAGGCATGGATATGTATGTTTGTGTTGCTCTGTGTGTAGGTAGCGGTCTTGCGACGGGCTAATCCTCCATCCAAGGAGTCCTACCATCTGTGTATAGATTAAGAAACTGAAAAAAGCGGTCAAGGTCCATAAGGGCTGTAGAGCCATATATAGATACGTCTTGCTTATTTTCATTCCTTAGGGAGGAAAAATAACTAGGAGTTTGAGATAACAATGCCGTGTGTGCATTCATTTTGTTCCCCATTTTAATGTCTGAAGCAGACGATCGATTTTCTTGAAATGTCGAATAAACATTGTGTAAGCACGGAGCCTCCACGTTCTTTTAGTAACTTACTTGCCTTTCGCCACAACTGGCGTCAGCATGGCCGCTCCTCTTACCACATGCACCAAGGAAGGGCAACGTGTTGTGTGTCTGTTTGGGGGGGGGATGAAGGTGGAAGTGTTGTGGAAATTAATCGAAGAATCTCAGCGCGGTACGACAGTGTCTTGGCCCAGCGAAACGTGAAACCGTTCTCACGGTCTTGTCGCTTGCAGATTTCTTATACTTTTTCTTCTACCCTGAAGATGGAGGCGATACGTTCCTCCGAAACGTCGGTTAACACCACATATACACGGTGCCAAATCCCAGAAGACTGCTTTCTTCATAGTCACCGCCGTGAAAGCCTCAAATCTTACACGTGTGATAATAATTTGACATGTTAAAAAATGGCGGAACAATTGTCACTGATAGGGAATAATCACTACGTACCTCCGCGTTGACTACTGAAGGGAAGACTGAGGAAGCCCGCGCTAATTCCCGACAACTACAGGGTGACTGCCGATGCAGTGGCAACCGTTGTAGTACAGCCTATGGAATCATCCAACACAGACATTATTTCCATGAAGTTAGTTCAAAGTTGTTGAAAAAAAACCTCAACGAACAGCATAGGCGTAATAGTTTGGACTTCTGTAACCTCCATTTGAAACGGTATTATGAGGAATGTGACCACATTTGGTGTAGCTTTCCAGTATGTTCGGCAAAGCATGTTCTTTAACCCAGGGATATTGCATGTAGAAACTTTATGGCATTAATGGGGATGAGCAGATAGCTGTAGGTAGTGGGAACAAATGCATGGCATGGGATAATTGGTGAATTAACGGTGACTTATTGGGGTTGTTCTTCGCTTCAGCGTGTGTGCGCTCAGGCAGGATTAAATTTCGTATTCACATTTATTTGTGTGTGTCATGAAGTCTGCTAGAATGATCTTCAGTCTGTGATTTATGTACATTGTCTTTTGAGTTAATTAATCTAAGAACTTAGAATTTAAAATGAAGAAGGACTTAATACTGAGAGTGATTTTTTTCCCTTGGCACTACAGCCCCAGGGGGCCTAGGCCTACCTCCATGAACTTCTCCGTTCACTTCGGTTTTTCTAGATCTTACACATTCGGTAGGACTCCTTGGGCCGGTGATCAGCTCGTCGCAAGGCCTCTACCTGTACACAAACACAGAAAATCGCACACACACAAACTAAACAACCATGCCCTGAGTGGGATTCGAACCCACGATCCCGGTTTCAAAGCGAGCGAAGACAGTACATACCTTAGACCGCTCGGCCACCGTGACCGGCTCTGAGACTGATTTATTTAATTTAATTTAATTTTGCAACAAGCCGAACAGAATTAGTAGATTTTGGTGCATTGCACTGAGTAAAAGCTTAAATGCATAGAGCAGAGTCAGAACATGGGCTACCTCGCACTGCAAACTGTTTTTAAGGGAACTTCAGGCAATTCGCCAGGAATGTGAATTGCTCCTGGAGCCCTCAGTTGGCTACACGCGAAAACACAGTTTTCGTCCTGGACATCAGACAGTCAGCTGGGACATATATTCACACCTCATTGGCTGCTCTGCGTTTCTGCAGTGGGGGGCGTTAAAGACCACGACTGACTCCTAAACAGGATATTTCCGGCCAACGTGTACTCTCACGCCTCTTCCCAGATTGCCTGCCTAGTTTCACCCCGGGGTGAGTACTTGTTTTCGTGGCTTCGGAACTGTATTTCCTGTCAGCAGCAACCAAAAGAGGGCTTCCTCCCACCCCTACCACTCGTGTAGAGGCAAGAGTTTTTGGTAAACACGTAATTAGGACCGCATCATAACATCAATCACTAATTACTCGTTTACCTTATAACATCGTCGGTTCCTGAATCGATCTGCCATAATTTGCTTCCGAGTCGCATTGTAAAGGAGCGCTATAATTAGAGAACAAAAGAAGCCTGATTTTAACGCAATATCAATTCAATCTTTGTTTTTCTTAAAATATATTTTGTTATGGAGGCCATAGCTACTCGCTAAATATTAAATCCTTGCGGAGAAAATTTGCTTCATTTTGCTCTATAACTATCGTTGAAAACATTTCTCTCTGCAAACAATATTTAGCAAGATAAGCTTAGGCGTCCACGTAGGTCTTCATATAACATCGTTTAACATGTCTCATTCAAAAGAAAACTGAAATGGCTGCCAGTTCTCGTAAGATTCTGCAACATCAAATTGTACGTAAGATCTCAGATTTTCACGGCAGTGACAGACATCTGCTCACGTTGATTCATCGTTGGCGGATTTATTATACCTTGAAAATGATGGCGATACGTTCCTCCGAAACGTCGGTTAACAGAATATCTACACCGCCCCACATCCCAGAAGACTGTGTTCTTCATGAAATTTTAAGTTCAGCGGGTTTCGAATTGTTGCACGCTTACGGAGGGACTGACTGAGAGAACATAATAGGCCCTCCGCAGGGTTGCAAAAGCTTCTAAGAGTATGGAGTGGCTTCTTGTGCAATAAAGTTTTTATAAGAATTTTATGAATATCTGACAAGCTGTTCTCGACTTGAAACTTGTGGACCGGCGAATAGACGGGCGGACAGACATACCCTCCCCGTATGGGTCCTTCTAGTATTCATTGTCCAAGGAAAGAAAATTAAAAATTTTAGTGCAAAGAGCAGGAACTGCTTATCCTCATTTAACTTTCTCTCTCCCTAAGCTTACCTAGACCTCTACTTCAGTTTTGTATGATTGATTACTGTAATTAGTATCTTAATGCATACATTTCACATCTAAAATGTTACCTCCCCTTTTACTAGCTTCTAAGTACCGTGTCAAAGTAGAATAAAATAAAATTAGCCCATAAACTCTTAAAATAAAGCATATTACGTTTCAACCGAAGAGCACTGAATTGTTTACGGGTGTTTGTACTTATTTTTTTAAGCAAATTAATCGTTAACGGAAAGACATTTCCACAACTGAAGTACATATCGGTTTGGCTTAACGGGAATTTTGTAGGCTCGCATTTGGACGATTCTTGGTTCGATTCTCGGTTGGGACACTAGCTGTACCGATTAAGGTTTCTCGTTGTTTACCTTAGTCCCTCTAGGCAAATGTGGGATCGGATATTTTAAATGGCCACAATCGCTTCTTTCCAGTTCCCCATTCATATAGAACCCTATAATTCTGCGCTCTATAGTTTGGCTGCTTATATCGTCGTTAAGTAACCCACAAAACAAAGCGGCCTCCATAGTCTAGAGGTAACGTTCCCACCTCATGACCCGGCGGAGGTCGTGGAATTTTTAAGGGCGGAAAAATTCAGGGAACAAGTCCTCCGGGAGGGACTTTAAGCCGTGGGTCCCATGTCGTAGATTTACAGCACGTAAAAGATCCTCATGTCTGTAGGAGACCTCTGAGCAAAATTAGGCAAAAAGTTTCCCGCCCAAGTAGTTTCCAATGCCTCTGGTAGATGGGGGAAATATAAGGTACCGACGGCCAACCTCGTTGGCTGAACGGGGCTGATAGCACGCACCAGTACCGGTAGGGTATGGCGACAGTAGAAATTAAAGGGGGGACGCACAATGGACCAATAACTGGTCTAAGTGCTTGGGGAAACCCACCCCCTCCAATAATAATAATAATAATAATAATAATAACAACCCACAAAACAAACTGAGTACCGGCGGAAAGTATTGATACTTACGTTCGCTCGTAACCTTACTGTAATTCATGAGTTGCCTCAATTGTTATTAATGTTTCTACAGCGGAATAGCTGTTGCTGTCGGACTGGATATGCGAGAAAATATGAGGCAGATTTCATTTGGCACCAACCCTCAGAAACTTTTCTATGTTCTGAAAGTAACACGTACGAATTGTGATATATGGTTTCGTGTTGTAGTGCAAAAAACTCTCTTCTGCAATGGTCACGATGTGAAACCTAGGGCTCTGTTTCCTATTCGGAACGGTCCACATTCCAGTCTAAACCATAGAGCTCACTGCCCGCTATGAATCTGCATAACTCTATGCAGATGTGAGCCTGCTCGGCTCATGTTTACGTCAGAGAATTGGCGTTTCATTCGTGGTAAGGGGAACAGATTTTTCTCTTCAGCACGTTGTCCGGACTCTATGTTAAGCCCACCAAGCTTCATCTTAAATGGGTACATGGGGATCTTTTCTTGGGGGAACTACCGTATTTACGCATGTATAGGCCGCGTGCGTGTGTAGGCCGCAGCACAATTTTCAGACAGAAATTATAGAAAAAATAGTTTTCTTGGAATATTATTTCAGGAGTAGAAATTATTCCGAAATTTGGCAACGTTAATTTTTTTAAATGAAGTGTGATTTCGAATATTTCGAATATAAGCCGCACCCCAGTTTTCCTCTTGAATTTTTGGCAAAAAATGTTCGGCCTATACATGCGTAAATACGGTAATTAATTTGCTCTTCATAAGGCAAACCGTTTAAAATAATGTTTTAAATGCCAGTTCCCAACTTCCACGTAATGTGTTTCATCTCCATTACAAACATCTGTCAGATAATGATGTTTAAAAAAGAAGTCGCTGATTGTTTTGAGAATCAGACGAAACACTCAAATAAATCCCCTGAACTAACTATCGTTTTATTTAACATGAAATCAAGATGGGGCCACTTGGTGGTTTTTTTCCTGGGTTGGGTTGAGACTGAGCCCACTTGGTAATTCGACCGCTACTGGCCTAGTGTAAGAGCCCTGGATGAGAGATGATGAATTTGAAGCAGTCGGTAGAATGAGAATTGGCAGGGAAAGTCGAAGTACTAGGAGAAAACCAGCCCCAGTGCCACTTTCTCCACCACAATTTCCACATGACATGATCTGACCTGACCTGGGCTCGAACCCAGGCCGCCGTGGTTTGAAAACCGGAGACTAACCGCCTGAGTTATGGCACATGCTGGGGCACATGGTAACCATTGTACTATAAATCATTAATCATAGGGCGTCCTTAAATTAACTTTCTCTTTCTTGCAATTATAATGGATTTTTTTTAAATTTTGTGGCGTGTCTAACCGCCCTCTTCTTTGTCCTCTTCTTCACACCACTCCTTGTCCATAGTTGAGCGCCACGTGATCCTAAAACTACGTCGAAAATATTTGGCGTGATACGTATATGTAAAAAGGGATAATGTTCAAGGCTTGAGCATGAGAATTGTACTCAGGGCTTAATGGCTCTTGCTCCGACGAGATGGTTCACCGAAGAAGTCACTGGACCACACCCCAGTTTCCCAACTTCAAAACTGATGGTCTAAGTTAGGCATGTCCAACGCATCGATCGCGGGACGATTTTTGGTCGATCTCATAGGCCTATAAGGAAATTATACTTGAAAAGCATGTAAATTCACTTGTATTATAATATGATTATATTCAGGTTTTGAAGGGAAAATAAGTATTAGTCATTCCTATTTTTCTGTTCTTACTCGTATGTAGCTTATTTGAAGATTACTTTACACTTGTGTTAAGTGAACTGTGGGGAAGTCTCTACTCTATCCTTATCACGTTAACTCTCATTTTTACCAGNAGTCGAGTCGAGTCGAGTCGAGTCGAGTCGAGTCGAGTCGAGTCGAGTCGAGTCGAGTCGAGTCGAGTCGAGTCGAGTCGAGTCGAGTCGAGTCGAGTCGAGTCGAGTCGAGTCGAGTCGAGTCGAGTCGAGTCGAGTCGAGTCGAGTCGAGTCGAGTCGAGTCGAGTCGAGTCGAGTCGAGTCGAGTCGAGTCGAGTCGAGTCGAGTCGAGTCGAGTCGAGTCGAGTCGAGTCGAGTCGAGTCGAGTCGAGTCGAGTCGAGTCGAGTCGAGTCGAGTCGAGTCGAGTCGAGTCGAGTCGAGTCGAGTCGAGTCGAGTCGAGTCGAGTCGAGTCGAGTCGAGTCGAGTCGAGTCGAGTCGAGTCGAGTCGAGTCGAGTCGAGTCGAGTCGAGTCGAGTCGAGTCGGTTTGGATCGGGTGAGCTATGTAAGATTAGTAAGAATGCACGTTGAAATGTGGAAAGGATATTTTAGTTTGCACGAAAGGTACAATTTACAAGGCTATTTGTTCTGCTCTAGTTCTGTGAACGATCTTCAACTTGCAGAACACGGTCCCAATCTGTCAGTACCACATTGACCCTCTTTCCTGCCTTCCTTTGCCAAGCAGCGTAGGCTGCCTGCAAGATGCTTGTGTTAATGACCCTTATGACAGTGTCCGGCAAGGAAATGTCGACGTCATTAATAGTTCTAAAGATTAGTGACATTGACACAGTATTGTCAGGGGAGTATTTTGTTAAGATAGGATCCAATTTCTGTACATCAAAATTGGAAACGTGGAATCCTTACTAGAGTACGCACAGTTTCCAGATTCCAGATATTTGCAACTTCATGTTCTGAATTTGGATTCTAATGTTTGCAGGCCAGCATTTCTATTAAGCTCTGAAATTCTTTAAGACTGTTATTGTCACCTTGTTTTCGGTCATTTCTATAGTTAAAATTGTTACCACGATTTTATTGTTTTTTTCCCCTTGGCACTACAGCCCCAGTGGGCCTAGACCTACCTCCATGAACTTCTCCGTTCACTTCGGTTTTTCTAGCTCTTACACATACGGTAGGACTCCTTGGGCGAGTGATCAGCTCGTCGCGAGGCCTCTACCTGTACACAAACACAGAAAAACGCACACACACAATACGCCTCCCTTATAGTCTCTCCTAATCAAAATCAGTTACAATAAATCACAATAACCCTTCAGCCGAACTTACTCCATTCTGATTGGCTACATTCTAGTCTGGTCCATGACTGACTGACTTGCTTCTTATCTGTACGGTAGCTTATGCATATAGCTTATCGATATCTTAGGAAAATATTTGTTGCCTTTTGATTCCACAGCAACAAGCTGGTTTCCAAGAGTCTACATTTTTCATTTTCATATCCTAAGAAACTTGTTATTTTACTCGTAGAAATGGGACTACATGTAACAAGAATTATAATGAATCATTTCGTGAAATATACATATAAAGTTGTAAGTGATAAGCTTTGTTAAGAAGTTTGTGGATTCTAAGCAGTTTACGTTACTTGGTATCTTCTTGGCTTGATATGGTTATTGTATCATCAGACACGAAATGGAAGTTGTGTTCACAGAATAAATCCTCGAAACATCTTCAATATGATGGTATCCAGGTTTATGTTTGGAGCTGTTAATAGATTTCTGACGAGGCAGAAGATACGTACGATTAAGATTCCGGATCATTAATCATTGGCTTCTTGACGCTCAGGCTGTGGCGCGTCAGCTTGTGTGATAATTAAGGGTAATTAGGACGCTTAGCTGAACGGCTGTCGTCACATGCCCCTTCGATCAGTCAGTAGACAAGCCCGCCACATTGTACGTCGAGATCAGAAACAACGATCTTTCCCGCAGAAACTCTTCATAGATGTGTCAACGTCAGTTACAGAGGAACCAAATTGCAGTCTCAAGTGGCTGTGTTCCTCTTGAAGTTCAGAGTTACTTTGTACGCGGAGCTGCAGACAGTTAATTGAAACGCTTTCCATTTGGAGTGATTCAAAGTAACGTGTATGAAGTATATGACAAAGAAAATAATTTCTTCCTGCATAAATCTTCTTCTTCAAATTCAGAATCAACTTCTTACACATGTATCTAAGATCTGTTTAACGAAGCTTTCGGTATATCAGGCTGTAACGTCGTACGGTAGAGGTAAAATTGTAAAGCTATCTCTGTAACAGGCCGTGGAGGCCCATAGAGTTGTGAGACGTTGAGGCTGTCACATTTTCTAGACAGTCAGGCCACAGATGGTGATGAGGATATCAGCTTTACGCACCGACCGCTCATACCCCCAGGAAGATTCCTGGTATTCATTACTGTTAGAGGCTGAGTCGACTCCAGGTCCTCATTGAGGCTGGAAGGATTAGGTCAATTGGAAAATCCAATGATCTCATCGGGAATCGAACCCACGACTTTAGCATAGTGCCTCAACCAACTAAGCTACCATCTTCCCTCTACGTCGTATGGTTAATGATTTAATTGGCTCTGGCAATCTTTAAATTGACATTTGGTGTGCTACTTCATATTTCGCGCTGTGGCCATGTTATCTCCAAAAGCTTTAAAAATAATTAATCGAAGTAAACGTATAAATTTATAACCATATAAAAGATCATCACAATATAAATTCACGTTCTGAACTGCAAGGTACCAGTGTTGTTCCAATAAACATGTTCACATAGCTGCCATGTTGACATTGTTGACGAAAGGGACAGAAAATCACAAAGATGCTACACTGTTTATGTCGCGTTTCAGGAATTTATTAATCAAATCACTGTTTCTAATATTAATGCCAGAAATCTATCAGATATATGTAACCAACGTTTCGGAGGAATCTGCTACTCCATCTTCAGGAACGAAGACATATAAAGGTGAAGGCAAACGTTAGAACAGCATCGCTTTTCATATGACTAAATTCGAGTGTCATATTTAAGCTTGTCTGTAGATGGAGGTGAGTAGTTTGCTTAAGGCTCTGGTCGCTTTACACCAGTGGAAGTAGAACGTACAACTTGTTTTATAAGTAAGGTAGGCCTCAACATAGGTATATCTGGATCCAATCGTGAAAAGAGAAATTCCTGTCCTTGCAGGAAAATTATCTCCTCTTGCCCATTATGTGTCTACTCATTCAAGTGCTCCAATCTGTTGATATTTATGTTTAAAAGAGAATTTATCATTATTAAAATAAGCATAATATTTGTTTTTTGTATTCTTTGCCAGAACAGTAGCATTGTGTTATTGGGTTGGCTGTAATGACATTACTTCCTCGTTGTCTTATTGAACTTCTGAATGAATCCAGTATTTATTTCCTCACAATCCATGCTTCTCTTATTTATGAATTTTCGGTTACACTGTTCCCGTAAATAATTTTATAAATGGCACCATTAATCCTTCCAGCCTCACTAGGCTCTGGGGTTTACATAGCCTCTAACAGAAATGAGTACCAGAATTAATTAAATAAATTTCCTGGGATGTAAAGCGCGGCAGGCGCGTAAGGCTGACAACCTTATCGCCATCTTTGAGCCGTTTGTCTAGAGCAGCCGTGTCAAACATGCGGCCTCCATAGCCACAAAGTGCGGCCCCTCAACATTTAAAACTAATTGATATTAAAATCAATATTAAAATTTTAGTAGAAATATTTTTTGTAAAGACAATTTTCCAACAGACCAGAAGACAAGAAGTCTCACGCAGACATAAATTAGCAGGCTGCAGGAAATTCAATGTTTTGCTATTTCTAACATAATTTCTTGTGTAATCTCTCTTTTTACATATTGAAAAGTTGCTTGATACTTGTCAAAAATGGCACTCTCTTGCTTTTTAAAACTGTAAGATATGTGACTTTAGGTAATTATATTGAAATTATTCCTAAATAATAAATAGAATTAAAATTCCTTGTATCAAAATCTAATGTATAATTCTATTTTGAAGTGCGGCCCTAGACTATTATTTATAGGGCTGAGGTGGCCCTCTGTACAAGTTGAGTAACATGCCTGGTCTAGATAATGCGGGACCCTCAACGTCTCACAACCCTATGGGCCTTCACGGCCTGTCACAGGGATAGCTTTACTTTTTACTTACCATGCCAGTATAGTTGTTTGGTGACAAATGGGTCTTAGTCGAAATGAACCTGAAAAGTATTTCAAGTATCTCAAATGCATTTTCGGCAATGCCTCGAGTACGAGATATCTGCACTAATATATCTTCTGGTCCTTGTTCATTCTCGTATTTTTTGTTTTGCTGTATGATTTCATTAAATGATCTTTTAAAGTGAATGTTTTGATCACTAACGACACGAAGTGATATTTATCGGAAGAATTAATGTCGGAAGTAAGGATATTCGGCCTTTTGTCTTCCAACATTCGGAAAAAAATATATACTAGAGAACAATTCTCCCTCAGGCACTCTCCATCTGGGCCCCACGTCAACCGTGGTGATTGTATTTCGAATTTATGACAGCAAGCAGAATAATGATGCAATTCTTTTTGTAACTGAAATGCAAGGGGCATGAATCTGACGGTTTAACAGTGTCTGTATCCGTGCCACCAATTGCTCTGATAATGTTATGAATATTTACCGCGTTCCAAAACCAAGAGCCAGTCGCTTCCAGTCCAAATCTGTCGCCGGCAGCTAAAATTAAATACATATAGTATATATATAGGCGTATAATCTCATCCACTATATGACATAAAATTGGTAAACCCATGTTTGAATTGTCAGTAAAGAGCGCTTTGTCTCTACTGTTCCGATGCTATTCCAAGTTGTAATTGCAGGTGGAACCTGAATTTCGGAGGTACTAAAAACCGGCTCCCACATATTATTTCTAATTTACAGTAATTTTTATATAGTTCTCCTGGTTTATATTGCTTTCTTCATTACATTTTATAATTATATTAACACATCACCAAATAAAAAATTCTTTTGAATGCACAGGTGAATTTAATATATTTATGTTCTTTTTCAGTGCCTTGCATTATTCTACTGAGTGTCTGAGGTGATATTACTCTTGTAATTTGGAGATCTTCGAAATGCTTGTCCAGCGGGCAGAAATCACAGAGTATCAGAAAGTTTTTGGCTAGCGGGAGTAGCGTTTGTCATCAGAGTGCCCTCCTTAAATATTAGGAGAGCAGTCATTTCTAATAAGTTGCTATAAGTTGAAATACGCATGGTAAAAAAAATGTATAATCTTCGGTTCAGTTGCATCTAGTTCCTTCAGAATATTCTCATGACTAAATACATGTCACTTTTTAGGGAATTCTTGTACCGGTCGCCATGTGTTGTTTCCCTTAGCACAAACACTCAACACCAGATTTATATATAGACATGTTTTTCGAGAGCCCATTTTAGAGCAGTGTTCACTCTTAGAAGTCACTATTACAACAGTTCCACAAATATTATATTTTCTTGTAAAGACTGTTTACTTGCACAACATAAATGAGCCATTTTTTTTCCAATCCGCCTTCCTACCAGACAGGACATAATACACGTAAATAGAGGTACCCATTAAATAATATCAAAACTGTATAATACTGCACGCATACCAACGGGCCTCCAAGCATTTTAACCACTTCTTACATGTATACAAGCAAGAAAACTGTCGCCATATGTCCGCAAAACTCCATGACATAACATTATGATTGCAACAACCTACCTTAATAGGACCTATTGTATGCATAGTTCTTTATTATATTTTAATTATATAATTTATCTCGTTTAAAATATTTATCTTTTATTGTATTTTATGTTTTATATTATTATATTATGGTATATTGTCGAAAATCCAACACTGCACCGAATTATATGGTATGCAATTCAATAGCTTAAGTACAAGTTAATTGTGTATTTGCCTGATGATGACTTTATAAAAAGCCGAAACGTGTAAAAAATACTGTTAAAATCAACTGTTTTGAAGAAAGCAGTATTCTGGGATTTGGCACCGTGTATATGTGGTGTTAACCGACGTTTCGGAGGAACGTATCGCCTCCCGGTTCTCACGCTTGCAGATTTCTTATATTTTTTCTTCTACCCTGAAGATGGAGGCGATACGTTCCTCCGAAACGTCGGTTAACACCACATATACACGGTGCCAAATCCCAGAAGACTGCTTTCTTCATAGTCACCGCCGTGAAAGCCTCAAATCTTACATCAACTGTTTTGTTGCATTTTAATAAAGAAATTTAATGAGCCATATTTATTATGGAATAAAAATTACACTTGTAGGGGCCCCTTTAGTCTCTGATTTGTGCCAAATTTGTGTTATTCCAGGTGGAGATGAGGGGGCTCACTGGTCCAATAGAATTCAAGGAGGGACGCCGCATCCAGTTCAAGCTAGATCTCTTGAAACTGAAGCAGCATGCTTTAGTCAAAGTGGGGGAATGGAGCCCAGGCGCCGGTGTCAATGTTACCGACCGAAGCGCCTTCTTCGACCCCGGCACCATGAATGTTACTCTTGTCGTGATCACCATTCCCGTAAGTCAGTTGTCCACTCTCCCTTGGTTCAGGGACAGCCACTGTCTCTGTCTCAGCTTCTACGGTCTGCAAACTTTACTTTCAACTAACTCATAACTGAACACATTGAAACGTTATAATGCTAGTCTTAATGATATTAGTATAAATTAATATAATTACACGGCTCTCGGTAGCGTAGTTGGTTGAGGCACTATGCTACAAGCCAGAAGGTCGCGGGATCGAATCCCAATGGGGTGGATTTTTTCAATTTACCTAATCCTTCCAGCCATACTATGGCCCTGGGTTCGACTCAGCCACTAGCAGAAATGAGTACCAGGAATTTTGCTGAGGGTAAAGGGCGGCGCGTAAGGCTGACAGCCTTACCACCATCTATGAGCAGACTGTTTAGAAAATGTGGTAGCCTCAACATCTCACAACCTTACGGGTCTCCACGGCCTGTTACAGGGATAGCTTTACTTTTACTTTACACGGAATTCTGTATGTTACATTTAATAATCTGAGTGCAGTACAGCCAACTCCATATTTTTCTAACTACTACTTTTCATTCAATGATTATTGTAATGTTTAATAATATTAATTAGTTTATCCTCAATTATTGGCTCTTTTTCGAAGGGTTCTTTTGTTCTATAAAATATTAATTATGGAAAATGACGATCTGCTTTTCTTATACATAATGTAAATCTTCGCCTTTTTCAGAATTTTCAAATATTTTTCAGTTTATTTTTGGAAAATTAAAATATACACATCTCTCACATAGTGGCGATAGTAACCTACCTTTAAATAGGTCATAGCTGCCTCCTTCAAAATCTTGCATACTTCCGATGAGACAAAATATTAAATAACCCAAAACAAAAAACCAACAAACAAACTCCTTGATTTCAGTGCGCAAGTAAACTATACCGAACGAGCCACCGCCGCTTGTCGGCGAAGTTAGTGCCAAATCTTGCTGATAGAGGGTGTTGCGTGGTCAGCGTAACGGATCCCCACGGTCATTAATTTCGATTTTCTAGACCGGAGCCACAATTTCCTTGAAATAGTTCCTAAATTATCCTCACGAGGCTGAGTGGATCCCGTTCCAGACCCACTATTTCTCAGAAAATTTGGTAGCGCCAGGAATCGAACTTGGGACCTCTGGATCTGTAGCCAGGAACTCTGACCACTAGACCACAGAGGCGGTCCAAGAACAGAATACTGCTGTCTTCTGGGATATGACGCCCTATAGTGTGATAGATATTTACTGGAGTTTTGGAGGAATTTTCGACACTGAAAATTGAGACAGCCTGTTCCTTCGAAATCTCGGTAAGAAACCAGACTATACTTCACCACATCCAAAAAGACAGTACTCTTAATGGTCGCCGCCGTGAGGACTTCAAATGTACGCCTAAATATCGTTCAGTATGCCAAAGTAACGCAAACTCTGCGGATCATTCGGAAAGAAAAATGGATTGTTATTGCGTCGTTGAGTTCCGGTCGTGTTAGTTATGGGCCGCATGTCCGTCCCGTATATTCTCATTATTCAGAGGAAATGTATTTGGCACTCTTTCAAATGGGCTTGATGAGAGTGGGATTGAAACTGTTATTGTGGAGACATGTTAGCCTGCGAGGGAATTCGGAGTAAAGGCAAATTTAAGAGAGTACGAAACCTTATCACGCATTGTGAAACTCAAAGGCGGATTGAGATGTTTGAGGTAATTTATACTAAAATTTCTTATGGAAATGATTTCTTAATTCTCTTTCGAACACGTAATTTTACGCACTATGATTTCTTAATATTTCATGTCCAATTATATAAGCTTTTTAAAAGATACGTAGCCGTAAACAACTCCCAACAGCGTTGGGAAGCCTTCTATTCGAGTTCGGCTACCCTGACTGAGATCTTTTGTGGAATTCCTAAGCATCTATAGGAAACTTAACTGAACATGTTTCTTAAGTATGCCATGGCCTCTATATTCCACGTAATTTAAAATTCACAACCGCCACAACGCGATAGGCCTATAATCTGCAAATTTAGACATTGTTGTTCTAGAAAACCGAGATTAACGGCCTTGGGGATCCGTTGCGCTGACCACGTGACACCCTCTGTCCATAAAACTTGGCACTAACTTCGCCGACAAGCGGCAGCCGCTCGGTAGATATAGTTTGCTTGAAGATTACATGCCACGGAGTTTTGTTTTTGTTAAGTAAACTAGGAAAAAGGATGTCCAAGAAACTACGTGTTCATGGTGTTTCTAAACATGTTATTTGCTCATATCCTGAATAGACTCCATCCAATTCAAACATGTCTCCTTTCTTCGCAATATCTCTCAATTTGTCTCTTCTTTCGAGACCTTCTCAAACTTTTGCTTTATGCGTGGTAGAGTCATTAAGTTCGTGGAATGTGGTTTTATCGCATCATATTATAAGGTATTTACATGCACTTACACAGATCCACTTCTGCCCTCAAAATAGTTGCCGTTGGTCGCTATGCAAGTCTTCCAACGTTGATATAGCTGTCGAAAACATTGCTGAAATATATTGGCAGTAAATTCCCGTACGAAGCTTTGCGGCCATTCCACGAACTTATTGACTGTGGTAGTGTATGTCTGATAGTTCTAGAGCGTCTACTTCAATAACAGTACCATGTGTTGAGTACATAATGTGAAGCTTGTCATAATATATACGTAACTTTCTTCAAATTACTAACGTAAGTGGAACATTAATTGAACTGCATTAAATATTATTTATACTACATTCAATAAATAGTAATACTAATTTTCGAGTGCGCCACAGTGTAATCTTCGGCGGCCTTACTTGGAATTTGTAAACTCCATTTACAATCTAAAACACAGAATCAGCTCTTGTGACTGAAATGTTTACTGTTTTCTTCAGCCCCTCAATTTATCACTTAATGTCGCCTACAGAAAGTCTTTCCTTCTCTGAACATTTCGTTCATAATGATCTTTGCACCTCTGTCTGTCTGTCCGTCCGTCCGTCCGTCCGTCCGTAGATAGATGGATATCTATCTACTAATATCTACCTACCTACCTACCTACCTGTCTGGTTTTCTGTCTCCCTATCTATCTATCTGTCTGTCTGTCTAACTGTCTTTCCGTCCATCCATTCATACGTGTATAGTCCTTTGTTAGGCCTTGGCCGCTTTTCAGTTTCTTAATCTTATACACAGTCAGTAGGACTCCTTGGACGGGAGATCAGCCCGTCGCAAGGCCGCTACCTACACACAGAACTACATAAATTCAGAATTAACGCTCACAAGCATCCATGTCTCGAGTGGAATTCGAACCCAGGACCAGGACCCTAGTGTTAGAGCAGTCGACGACTGTTCATGCCTTAGGCCGAGCGGTCACTGTGATCGGCTCTTGGTATCTCTACATGAATAAATAGTAAGAACCCTCAATTGTAACAAGTTTAACAGGAGAACATAATAGTTTGCCTCCATATGTTTCGGCCACCGCTGGCAGTGTGTGAGGCTTGCCGTTGTGGACAATTTACATTTTCCTATTAAACGTGTTACACCTGATGGACTTTACTGCTTCTTCATGAATGAATAAATGTAACGGCTCAAGATGTCTTTTATAAAGATAAATGATGATTCTCTTTCAAATCCAGATAATGTATGATATAGCAACTTATTTATCAAGTCTCGAATTTATCGAATGTTAATCGTTATATTGTTAATTTATTTACACAAAATGTGTACAGTTGCTCAGGGTTTGTAGCAACGCAGGCCGAAAGTAAGTTAATGAACAAATAAAGGAGTGAGACTTCTGTGCTTAGCTACAGAATCTAGAAGTATAGAAAGAATGTTACATACGTTGCACGTAACAAGATATGTGTATCTTATGTCTGTATCCAGTCCGCTGTAATAAGAAGGGTTGAAAGTAGTTTGTTTTATATCGTACCGACAAGAAACCAATCAATTTTTCTTCAGGAAAGAGCACGGGCCTTATAGAAAATGGGGTCAGTAAAAATAAAAGATTTTCTATGCTGTTTGGATTATTGAATCTTTACGCAACTTCAATTTCGACCAGAGTACCAGCTATCGTGACTCAGTCTTGTACTCTTTTACTTAATCCCTCAATATGAAAGCAGCGATTGCATTGAAATAGTCGAAATCCGCTTCCATCGCGTTCCTACCAGTTCTAAATCTGTAACTGTACATCATTCAATTTCATATAATCTCTGTAGTTCAAAATGGCGGTATTGAATTACCAGTGAAGGAACCACGCATACTGTATTTTTATTACTATTAAAGACGAAATTTGGGACATTGGTAACATCCCTTACTTCTATTAAGGATTTAAATAATTTTATATTGGTAGAATTTCATTTATTTATTTATGGCTGAATTAAAAACACTGTGAGTAGCTCAGACCATATATCGTTGAATGGTATTGTCACATTTTAGGGGTGGTATAGACGGGGTTTGGATTGGTGATTGGATTTATTGACCACTTACACACAAGACTCGGAACTACAAACACTTATTAACGCTGTCGTTGAATTCCACACTTTACAAATCATTACACGCTAAGTTTTCTCCAGCATGCAGTGTTCTCACTAGTCGTTGCTTAATAACAGCTCTTAACAGTGGAGATTCTTCGGCTTCTGTGCTCACGTCATTAATGTCCGGCGAATATCCCACAACTGGACTTAGTCTCCCTTGCAGAACTCAACTCTCAACTGACTGGGTCTCCCCACTTGTCTTCGTTACAACTCTTTTGCACGGACCAAGTACAAAACACCGTTTCCTACAGTAACTCCATTGTTGCGTGTGTAATCTTTGCCGCGAGAACGTGTTTACCGATCCGTTGAATAGAAACGGTTGTTTATTCGCATATCTCGACTTTATTGCATAACAACGGCTGTACACGCTACAATATGATGATCAGTGAATAAAGAAATCAAAGGGATGTTTAAGGGAGCTGTCTCGGCCTGTTTCGAGGTATTAATCAAGCATTTGCCTTGAGAGACTGAGAAAAACCATGAATCTCGGCTCCGTTATTGGGTCTCATGAATGAGGATATCCAGACAGTTTCAAGATGATGTTTATTTTGTGTTTATCCTTTTTATACGTCTTGTTTTGCTAATAAATCAAGGCATACAACGCCTACAAAAAGCCAAAACGTGTTTAGACGGCCACCATATTCTATAATAACTCCGTGGCTTTTAGTCCGCAAGCGAAATATACCGACCGAGCGACCGCCGCTTGTCGGCGAAGTTAGTGCCAACTTTTGCGGATAGAGAGTGTCGCTTGGTCAGCGCAACGGATTCCCAAGGCCATTAATCTCGGTTTTCTAGACCGTAACCTTGTTCCATAATTCCTTAAAATGATCCATGAATGTTCCTTTCAAATTCATAGCTACCCTCACCATTCTTGATGATATTCACATCCTGTTGTGTGTTATATAACATTCGAAGATGGAACAGGGTGATAATATGCGTAGACTTTGTAACTGATACAGAGATGTTAAAATTAACCTAGACATTCGTCAAGTATAGATGTAGTCAACTGTTACTGGAGTACGGGAGAACATTTCTATCGTGATTCTGAAATGGAATAACCGCCATTGTTCAGGAGAGTCCATTTGTGATGATGCATCAAGGCAAGAACTACACCGGAAACTCTCGTTTCTACGGATTCTGTGTGGATCTTCTGAACAGAACAGCACAGTACGTCGGCTTCGACTACATTTTGGAACTCGCCCCAGACAGGAAATATGGCGCTCAGGATCCTGTCAGTGGCGAATGGAACGGCATGGTGCTCCAGCTCATGAAGCATGTATGTACTCGTGAAGACTTCTTGCGCAGTATTTAGAAAACACACAGCAGCTCTGGTTTTCTTTTTATGGTTATAACCAAGTAGGAACTCTTGCTTTACCCCCACCTTCCTGTCGCAGACACCAGTAGTTCAAGTAGAGTAAAGCATAAACAAAGCACAATAGACACTGTAGGTCGCGGTGCAAGGGCCGAGAAGACCCACCCCTTATACAAAGCATAAATATGTCGTCATGAACATAAGGTCCATTTTGGGAGCCTCTGCCACTACTTGCTTGGGATTTTACCGTGTGCTCTAGTCAGCCTGGCAAGATCCAACTGCAGTCATTTACAACAAACCTTCCCCTTAGTATGTGTAATGGAATATCTCCTTCAGTGAGTGAAGAATTGTGAGCAGGGCGCGATTCTGTCTTCACTACCGCTGTCAGACATGGACGTAAGGTTCATTCAATGGATAGCCCAGATTTCTGTCTGCGAGAAGTGTCCAGGTTAAGAACCTGTGAACCTCTGCATATCACCTCTTTATGTCATGGTACTTTGATGCATGGACAGCTTCACTTTCTTTTATATTGATTCCTAGTCATGTATAATTATATTGTCTGCTGTTCTTAGGTTCAGGTGGTTGTCGGCTTTCCACCTCGATTCCAGGTGCGATGTTTAAGGTGGAAAAAGTGGCACTGGGTCAATTTTTCTCTGAGCCCTTCAGTTTTTTTGCCAGCTTTCAATCTGCAAACTGCTGCACGCTCGTCTATCATCCGGGACTCGTAGGGTGGACCCGCTAGTGGCAGGCATACCAAGTGGACACAGTCTCACTCCACCCTTCTTCTGTAACAGCTCTACAACCCGAAATGGGTCTTGGCTAACCTTCCATTGGTCCTTCCTTCGTACACGCATCTTCCAACTCTCGAGCTTCATGATTGGAAAGTCTTGTAAAACATTTTCTTCCCATATCTTCTTAGGTCGTCCTTTAGGTCTGGATGATAACGGCTTCCAACGAGTCTCCTTCTTGCCTCACCTACGAACTAAAGAAAATCGTTATTTCTTTCTAATATGTGTATATTTATTTCTTTGTAGTTCACTTAAACTATTGAGAATTTCATGAACACACCTGGGAAAAATCATCCTTTCTTCGGATGTGATTAGTGAATTCACATATGAACAAAACACAATAGTCATCAACAACTTCAGTTGATACTTTCGGACCATCGTTACAAACAGTGTAGTGGACGCATACGTACTGTAGCGTGTATAGCCGTTGCTATGGAACGATTGTGCAATGGGCCGTTGTACCAGACCCGTTTCTGGGCATCGGCTCGGTAAACAGGTTCCCGCGGCAACGGTTACGCGTGTAACGGAAAAACGGTCTGTTGTCAACGCGGTCCGCGCCGAAGTGTTATAAAGATATTCAAGGACAATTGCCTAGTTCTTTCTTATGTTAGTGTACGAGTATTAATCAGTCTAGTCGGGGTAGGCAGCAGTAATGTCACGCTTTCGGACATCTTTGCGTAGATCTTAATGTCTTCAGTAAAAAAAAAAAATAAAAGTATACCTGTAACAGGCCGTGGAAGCCCATAGAGTTGTGAGATGTTGAGGTTCCCACATTTTCTAGACAATCGGCTCATAGATGGCGGCAAGGTTGTCAGCCTTACGCGCCCGCCGCCCTTTACCCCCAAGAACATTCCAAGACTATTCCTTGTACTCATTTCTGTTAGAGGCTGAGTCGACCCCAGGGCCACAGTGGAGCTGGAATATAAAAAATCCAATGACCTTATCGGGGTTTGAACCCGCATAGTGCCTCGACCAACTACGCTACCGCGTGCCCCCATTGTCTTCAGTACCAGCTGTGATTGTTTTCTCGTGCAGAAGATAATGAAGGGTAACATAATGATGACTGCAGTAATCGTGTTTATTGTCATATATCGAACTGTCGTCATTTCTGTTCTGCCTTCTTGATTGCCTGTGAAATGAACGCAACTTAATAATTCTTTGTTGTAGGTCGAAATCCTTGTCTTGACAGGATTTAACGTAGATTAGTAGAGAGAATCCTTCCGAGACAGTTTTGCTATATGTTAGTCCTCCGACAATTTACCATTTTTAGCCTACTTTCCTTATTTTGAAAAAAATAAAGTAGGCTTATGAGATCGCTATGCCCTCTGTGTGTCTGTATATGAATGCACCTCGTTAGCTTTCGAATGGCTGAACCAATCTGTATGAAACTTGGCATGTATATCAAGACACCTGAGCCCATCTGAAGAGCATAATTTGTAAACTCTCCCATCAGTAACACCCACATTACAGCCTCTCAAATTTCTAAGGTAAAATATTATTGCCATATATTAACATATATAATTTCAAGAACATAACATAAGCGTCTCTAGTGCCACTCCCACCTCAGATGTTCGTATTTCGCCATATTTTCAGTACTGGCCATAAGTAAATGATACATACAAATAAGGCGTCTCTCTCCAGTGGCATACTATCCACATAACTTTTCGTGAAAATCAGGCATTTGGAAGAATAGAGGCAGAGGCAGCATTGTGATTGCATAAGCATAACCTTAAACTCTATGAAAGGAAAATAGGTCAATAAAAGTACTTAAGTTTAAGCAGGTACTATTTGTTAGCGTTTAGAAGGTAGCAGATGCCACTGCACCATCTTCGCCTTTCTGAGTGCATGCTTCTTAATGGCTTTTCAATTCAATTATGCGTGTATATGTGTCTGCTCTTGTGAACACTATAACGAACCTTCTTCGCGTCCCATAGAAGGAGAGGACTTTCTGTGTATGAGCAAATTTCAGGTTCTCAAGAACTCTTCTCCGGTTTTTTTACTTATATATGCTGTTAATCCTTTGCAGTCCAGTATTATATACGTGTATATTAAATGTCTTAACATACTAAAACTCTGCATTCTCTCCAGAGAGTATATTTCTGTGTTTCGTATGCTTCTCACAGCAAAGACTGGTCATTTCCCCGCACAACACGACCCACTTAATCTTCATAGCGGGGACGTAACGTATATCCCGTGAGGTATAAAATTAAATTTTGAACAGTGATTTTTCTCAAAGGAGAACCAAAAGTTATGAATATTTCGCCAAATTGACCTTCATTCTTTAATAAACGATCATATTAATATTTCTAACATTGCCTTATCGTTTAAGAAAATGGCTACATTGCGCATAGGAATTCAACCAAAATAGCCATAAAATTCTAATACTTCACGTGTTCCAGTGCCTCTGGAAGCCTGGATGTTCAACGGTGTCACTTAATGATAGAGGCCCTTTGGCTCTCCCACCCCTCTGGAGTTCTCTGAATGTGTGAAAAAGAGGAAGAGATAGAAATACTTAGGAATGTGAGAAAGAACGTAGAAGATCCTGTAGACATTAAAGAAAAAACATGTAAAAACATCGACTCAATTTTACTGAGGAGCTTTAGCCGATCAGATTGCTGTATTTTGGACGTACTAATTTCGAATATGGGTCGGGACACCTGCTTTACTGACTGAGGTTGTTCATGGTTTTCTTCAGTCACCATTCAAATTCTGGGATAGTACTTCTATTTTATCATGACCGCATCCTTCCACATCCTTTCTAATTTATTCTTTACGAATCCTACAGTTCAACGCTGTACTGAGGCACGCACTGCCTCGTAAAATAAACCACGTTAAAGGAATTTTTAAACCAATTTAATGTATCCGTTACTCTGGTTTCCGTAATCTGGAAATATATCCGATTTACCTATAAATTCGTTTCAAATAACAGAAGCTTTGCTTTTACAAATGCAGAAACGAGTTTAAAATAAGTTACACATGAATATCGCCAGTGAGAATATAAAATGAACTTTTGGAGGCGGGAAGAATCCTTAACAGTTGGTTTGCATGTCGACAGCAACCTGCAGGATCCATCACTCGTTCGTTTTTTTTTTAATTTTAAATTGATTTACGCCTTGTAAGTTTCTATGTTTCTCGCCGGTGACTATGAAAAATGACGTCTTCAGGGATGTGGTGCCGTGCAGATCTTGCCTGAACAGATGTTTCGGAGGGACGTATCGCCTTAATCTTCAGGGTAGAAAAATCTGCGAGCGAGGGAACAGCGTGAGCAGGTGGCTGCAGACCACGCTGGTTCCTCACTCTCGGATTTTTATACCCTGAAAATTGAGGTGATACCTTCCTCATAAACTTCGATTCACACAAGATCTGCACGGCGCCACATTCCTGAAGACGATCCTCTTCGAATTTATACATTCATGTTCGTACTGAATTAGGCATTTGTTATTCTTGCAGTTTCTGCTTTTCAGAGTATAAATGCGCCCTCTGTTTGACACCGCTCAGTGTTTTGTGCGAGATCGTGTTCTGTCAGCTGCTATACTCAGTCTCAGCTCTGATAAACTATTACGATTTTTAAATAATGAATTTATTTATTGATTCATTTATGTGTTCACTACCTAGCAAGTTCGCTGAAGCGACAATACTTCCGAGGTGTTGCTTTCGAGTCTGGGCCGGGAAATCATCTGTACCGACTGATGCTTTTCGTGGGTTTCCTCATTTCCTTCAAGCAGGTGCCTGGATAGTACTTTAGGTTAGGTCACCCTCGATTTTCTCTGCGTCTATTCAAATTAATTTCTTTCCACTGGCACTACAGCCCCCTTGGGCCCTGATCTCTGTAATTTTACAGACAATAGAACTCCTTAAACGAGTGATTAGCTCGTCGAAAAGCCTCATAAACACAGGACATCCATGCCTTGTGTGGGATTCGAGCCCACGATCCCGGCTTCCGAGCGAGCAAGGACAGGACATGCCTCAGACCACTCGGCTACCGTAACCGACATTCACCAACAATCATATAATTTGACGCTATATAAATCTGAATTACTGACATTTAAATAAGGTACAAAATAAATTTTAAAATTATTTTAATTCGTTGTTATTTTTGTATTTCCCTGTTTTTGTTTTATCTGACTTTGGTTATTTCATTCCCTTTTTATTCATTTCTCTCTTTGTCCCCGTTTGTTTGCTGTTCCGCCCTCAGCTTGTGTTGACACTTTGTGCTGGTTGTGTCTGTCTCCCTACGGCCGACACGGGTGTTGCCCCGTTGAGCCCTGCTCGCACCTTGCACTGTAGCTAGTGATGCCTCTAGGAGACCCCGTACGTCATGCATCGAGCCCAGGGCAACCTGACCGGCAACGCCAGGTATGAGGGTTTCTGCATTGACCTCTTGAAGGAGATCGCTGCCATGGTGGGCTTCGAGTACCACATTGAACTGGTCCCAGACGGCAAGTACGGCGTCTACGACCTGGAGAGTGGCGAGTGGAACGGCATTGTTCGTCAGCTCATGGACAAGGTAGGGCCCCAGAACACATCCGTACTTGCTTTAGATGAAGTCTAGCGTGCCAAAGATTTTTATTTTTAGTTGCTTAGCTACGGTCCGCTAGCTCTGTTGAATGAACCCGGATAATGAGTATGAAATGTAAAGGGAAAATGCCCTTCCTAGTTTAATGAATGCTATTTGCTTGGAGATGCTAAAAGAAAGTGGATGAACTTCAGCATGATTGAATGCTTGGTCGATATTGAAAACGGGATGGTAAGTCTGGCTGATTATACGAATACAGTGATCTAATTGGTTCTTGGAGAGCCGTTTAAGTCGAATCCACATTTCCCGTATGAGGAATGTTATAAATTGCAGTTCTGTTCCTGGTAACTTATTTCTATCTATCTGTCTGTCTGTCTATCTATCTATCTATCTGTCTGTCTGTCTGTCTACCTACCTACCTACCTACCTACCTATCTATGGCTCTACAGTCTTTTGTTTGACCTTGGCCTCTTCTTCAGTTTCTTAATCCTATACACAATCGGTAGGACTCCTTGAACCAGGGATCAGCTTATGGCAAGACCTTTATTTACGCACAGACATCTATGTCTTGACTGGGATTCAAATCCACGATATCAGCGTTCAAGCGAGAGAGGACAGTTAATGCCGTAGCCCGCGCAGCCACTGTGATCGCGGGAACTTATATCATACTCTAAAATTACTAAAACTGACGAAGAAAATGGAATAAAACGAAATAAAATACTAATCACATGCTTTTACAGACATTTGTTAATGAATGAATGTACGCATTCGATGCAAAAATAAGTCAAATAAAACCCAGTTTAAAAATGTACATAAAGAAATCAGTTCTCTCCTATTACATAATTTGAACTTTTTGGAAGAGAGGGTTATTGGACAGAATCAGAAATGAATGGAACTTTTTCTGTTTCATCTGAATAATCGCGTGCAGTCCTGAATGCGAGCTGCGGACTAAGTTAAAAGGCGTTCAGGGTAAATTTGACATGAAAAATATGACCGTAAGTACAGGGGGTCGCAAGTCGGGCCGCCAAAAATCTGTTTGTATTGTGTTAAATATTGTTCATTGTCTTGGGTATTATTGCTCACTATCCTGGGCTCTACCCTCCCGTGCCGTTCGTCGTTGAGTTCNACACCACATATACACGGTGCCAAATCCCAGAAGACTGCTTTCTTCATAGTCACCGCCGTGAAAGCCTATATTCTTTATTCCTGTTCTGCATTGCCGGCCTTTCCATCGTCTCTTCACCCTTTCCGGGTTTCTTGTCCTACATTGTCCCTGGTCGAATATTTCTTTGACGAAATTTCCCTTGCTCCGTGCCACACCTGCCGGCGGCCAATTCCTGTCGCAGTCCACAATTTTCCTGGGTCCAAGATTTTCTGAAGACGTTCCTCTTGCGCCATGACACTGTTGCACGGCCGGACACATTCTTGCAGGCGGTAGCGTAAAGTTATGATGTTTTTAAGGAGATGGACACTTTCAAGTGTAGCTGTACATTCAATACTCTATATATAATTAAAATATAAAAATTCAGCGTCTTTAACAATTTCTAAATTTAGAACGTAAGCTTTCACAAATTCTGTGCTCTTTAAATAATGATGAATTACCCTTTTCTTCGAATATTTCCGGAATTGTTAAAAATCTTTGAATGAGTAGCCTACACAATATTTCTGCAGAATTTGTCAACAGAGTAGTCCAGACCCTAGCATATGACGGTATGCTACAACTGAAAACAAACACGACACGTTTAAGCATGAAGATGTACCTAATTTATATTATTCCTTCATATTCAGAAGGTCCGGGGTTAGAACCTGTGAACGGAGGCAGGCTGAAATTTCCGTCATCGCTCCCTTGAGATAAATAAAGTACTGCATCTTAAAGTAGACTACGGCCACTTCCTTTCACATTCTTTGCAATTCATCTGTCACAGAGTCAGCCCATTTTTGACGAAATATGGCACATTTAGTTGAAGGAACATACTTAAATAACCCAAGAATGAATCATGTATCATAATGAGGATGACATGTTCTAAGCTAAATCCACGTGACTTTCTGACTACAGAAAGCTGACCTGGCAGTGGGCTCCATGACGATCAACTATGCCCGGGAGAGTGTGATAGACTTCACGAAGCCTTTCATGAACCTTGGTATCAGCATCTTGTTTAAGGTAACACAGATGTATCATGTTGTTTCAAGCAACCTTCTCCCTGAAACATTGTCTCACCAAAAAGGATTAAGAGAAAGCTGAAATACGAGAACCAAATAAGATGGTGCATGAAGATCTTATGTTAATAGTGGAGGAAAAACATAATCAGTTTTTCCACGGGATAAATCATTTTTCCAAGACCCAAAAAAATTAGCATACATATTTATGTTTAAGACTTTTTAATTTATTTTTACTAACTATAAAATATTTAAGGTTTTTATTATTAATGCTTGAAAATATTCTTTTCTTACTTCAGTTTCATTTCCAGAAGGGAGGGAGCAGATGATTAGTCCCCTCCCCCCCCCCCAAAAAAAAGTTGGCAGCTATATCCTTAACACATAGATTTATACCATGTATTACATTAAAAATTCTGGGAACCAAAAACTTATTTCCTGTAGAAAGACCTTGTTCAAAATATGGGACTGATTTATTTTATAAATATTTTCGTGGTGTACTGGGAAATTGGATGAATGTTAAATTGATGGTAATATGTTGGGATAGACTTGGAGTATTTGAATAATGAGAAAATATCGGAATCTTCACTGTGTGTTTGGTTCATATTACTATGTTGGAATATTTTCGGTGTGTTGGGATGCACATAGATTGTTTGAATAAAGAAAGAGCATGGGGATGTTGTGTCAGTATTGTGGTGGATGATGATAAATTGTAGAGATAATTTTAATAACTGTAATGAATGAATTAATATGAAGTTTCAGGAGCATTTGGATAATTGAGGCTAATGTAATTGGACGCTTTCATTGCATTTGGTTGAACGTAATATATTGAGACATTTAGAGAGTTTTGGGATTTTGTGTGAGTCATGGGTTGGCTGATGTTAATGTTTTGGAATATTTTCAACATTTTGGATCTAACACACAGTACTGCAATATAGAGAGTACTGGGTTTATGCTATGTAATTTGTTTAGAAAATTTCAGTGTGTGTGGAATAACATTCGAAATAATGAAAGTGTTCTTTCTGGAACACTGCATGAATGCTGGGTAGTATGTGTTAATCTGTTAGCACTCCTTCAATATCTTAGGGCGATCATGGAGCATTAGAATACTTTCAATGTGTGGACATGAATACAGGATATTGGTATAATGAGCAAGTGTTGGGATGTTTGGTGAGTTTTGATTAATATTAATTTAATGGGATTCATTTTTTATTGTTTATTTAATGATGTAGGTAGTAGTTCACGCCACAAAATGTTGACGTTGGAGTTAACAGTTAATTCTGAGATAATTTGAGAGTGTTGGGTTGACGTTCATGTGTCAGATATTAAGTTGTAATGTTGTATTTTAGCATCCTGTTGCACTGAATTTCGTCCATGATATGTATGCCGTGTCCGTCTTGTAGTGCACTCAATTTCACCTGTTATTTCACAACATGTTTCGGCAACATAGTGCCATCATCAGGTGCTCCATTTACGTTAATCTATTGCATTGCTTGCCATTATGTCATTGTAAAATTATTTTAAAAATATTTTAAAATATTCGTCAATTATAATATATTTTTATACAAAAATATCTTAACAAGATTTTAGTGTATAAAAATTTATTATAATTGACGAATATTTTTAAATATTTTTAAAATAATTTTACAATGACATAATGGCAAGCAATGAAATACATTAACGTAAATGGAGCACCTGATGATGGCACTATGTTGCCGAAACATGTTGTGAAATAACAGGTGAAATTGAGTGCACTACAAGATGGACACGGCATACATATCATGGAGATATTAAGTTTTTAAATATATATAATAAATTAGGACAGCAAGAGTTCTTTTGAAAGATAACCTAAGATTTGGGTTGCTTTTGAACTTCCTGGGTCGATTTTGGATTGTTGGAATTTTGGTAAGTATTGAGTTGATGATTGAGTGCAGGTGCCGACAGACAAGGAGTCAACATTCTTCACGTTCATGGACCCCCTGGGGCTTGACATCTGGCTGCTGGCGTTGGCTGCTTTTTCTCTGGCCTTTTTCACACTTTTCGCCCTGGCACGCTTCTCCCCTTATGAGTGGCGAAACCCACGCCCATGGCTTCCTAGGCCAGATTACCTCGTCAACCAGTTCTCACTTGCCAACAGTTTCTGGTTCATCACTGGCACCTTACTGCGGCAGGGTTCCGGCGTCAACCCAAAGGTAGCCCATCACATCCTCTTCCTATCAGAATTCTTGCATCAATCTCTGAAGTAGACTGGTGCTTCTTAGCATCCCATACTTTATTTCATTCCAAGAAATTTATTGCTTTTAATCCTAGTATGTTGTTAGAATTTGTTTCTTAGTATTTCATACTTATTTTTCCATATTGTACCCGATCCTATGTATGAACTCCATCATGTTGCCCTGCAGATTTTCTGGTACCAATTTTAACGTTTTCTGCTTTCTCTGTACCTTTTCCATGTTCCACGTCATTTTTGCTGTCCACCCACTCAGCTGTTGTTTGTTTCTTAATGAACTTAATGACACTTTTTCAGCTGCATACGTTTAATCTCACCAAACATGAAATGACATGGAAGGAAACATTCATAGCCTATTTTACTGTACTAAACCAGAATTTGACTGGAGGAACTGAGGAATACCACAGAAACCTTCAGTTAAAATAGCTGCCTCCAGAACAAGACTCCACAACGGCAAATTGCAGTTATAGAATAGTTGCAATGTTTGGTTAACTCAATTAAAATTATATTATTCAAAATTCACCTCTGTTCCATTATAACCCAAATTTATTTTTAGTTTTCAGAGCTGTTCTCCTGAATCATCAGGATTCTGATCTGAATCTGAAAGGTTACTCTTTTCTGTGTCTCCCTTGACATAATAAGTCTTCTTGATTCCTCAATTCCCTTTTGTTTTTTTTCTTTCCTTCCTTCGAGTTCCTTCATGGCTTGCTTGCCCTACCATATGTCATGGATGTTCAAAGTAAGATGGAAAGACGGTAAAGGGAATGTCGTCTTTCCCAATTTATGTACTTGTTCTTTATATCCTTTATCAAACTTATGTTATTTTTCTAAAAACAGGTTTCTTTACACCTTCTTTGTGTTTAATAGATTTGTATTCAGTTTTAGGTAGCTTACTTTCTAAATTTCCTGTTGAGCACTGAGGTAGAGTGGGTAGCACTCTGGCTCTATATTCTGGAGACTAGATACCCTACCTTACAGTTTCCATAATATTTCTCAGTCACGCAAAAAAGTAGTGGGTACAGTATGCTATATGATATGATTGCATTTGCACACCCTTTCCATCTCATAATCCTTAGTTATCCCACTCTTTTATCCAATGTAATCTAAGCAGGTAAAGGCATTGCAAATGAAACAAGAATTAATCAGTCCCCATTTTCCTGCCTTAGCCAATTCATACATCACTAGTGAGATGTACACTGACCGACATGAAGTTGAACTTCCTGTTTTTGTCTTACATTCTGTTATCAGTGGTTGGTTTAGAGAGTTGGACCCACAATCTGAAGCATTTAATGTGCAAGCACCAAGTCTGTTCAGATTTCTAATTTTAGAAAGCCACTCTGCAGGTACCAACCAGTCAACCAACACGTCTGTTCAGCTTCATGAATCCATTGGCAGTGGACATCTGGCTGTATGTGCTGGCAGCCTATGTTTTAGTATCCATCACAATGTTTGTGGTGGCTCGGTTCTCACCATATGAGTGGCACAATCCACATCCCTGTGATGTGGACAATCATCTCGTGGAGAATCAGTTCTCATTGGCCAACAGTTTCTGGTTCACCATTGGCACTCTTATGCAGCAGGGATCAGACCTCAACCCAAAGGTAGTACAGGTAACCCTTTGCACTCTGCAAGGCTCAGGAGATAAGTTTATAGCATGATCTTGAGAAGATAGCTGTTCTAAATGTATGATGTGTGATACATGTCTTATATAATTGGGACATCACCATACATTTAGAATTCTTAAAATTTATGTTCCTTACTCTCAGTCCCCAGATAAATATGGCTTTTTATTATGACAGATGCCAATTATTCACTGTTATTTACCTTTACCTCCCTTTTAGCTCATGTACATCTTCCTCTACCTCTTCCAACATTTCCTTGGTCCTTCCCCTAAATTATACATCCAGCATCAAATGTAAGATTTTGCTAAATATATTGCTTTCTGAGATGAAGATGTTAGCTTCTCACTGAACACTCAACTTGGAAGACCAGGGTTGCCTTTCATCTGGCCTCTGACCTTCAATCTGTCTTGTGTGGGTGACCCTACATGGAGCTTATGCTATTTCTGGCATATCTCCAGTGATCAGGGCATACAAACCTTCCTACCATGTTATAGTAACAGTCAAGAGGGAGGGATTTGCATTCATATAGGATTAAAGTGTGAAGAAGCAGCTTTTATTTTGGAGGCAACCATTTCAAATACCCACCAGGTTACAATATTTGTTGAATGGGCTTCTCAGATATTCTCTGTCTTAAAAGCAACTGATGGGATCAACCCTTAAAACAAGTCACAACCAAATATTCTGAAACACCTATCTACTCCCACTCAGAAAATCTTTCTGTCCTATTTGACACTAGTAATCTCTGTGCAGTTTAAACATCACATACATTAATATCTTGGTTGTTTCTTGTTACATAGCATGATGATTCAGGTGATGATAATTTCATAAAGTACTACGTTTCAGAAGTGATGTCCTGTTTTTAAGGTGAACGTCCTACCATTTGCATCATAATGGTTTATAACAACTCATGGTATAGAAGTTACTTTAGGCGAAATATACTCAAGATCACAGCTGCTGAACATTTGTCCCTGGTAGCCAAGTAGTGTGTTAAAGCATGCAGAGCGGACTGTCAGCTGAATGCCTTCATCCCACTCTGTATGTTGTGCTAAGTCTGGGTTATATGGAAAGTTGGAATTATGACAGTACTGTCAAGAAAAAGTTAGCACTAAACATGCATTGTAAAGAAACGGTATGCAAATGAAGTATAAGCATGTAGTTTTTCCCATCTGGGTGGGCGAAGTGAACTTTGCTATATATCTGACATAACGTAATCAGGCAGTACTTGCCAGCTGGTGGCCCTCAGTTTCAACCCCTGGAACCTGCATATTGTAGTCAATAGTATGCTGATTATTTAGATTTTGCACACAGCTGGAATACCAGTTTGTTTCTATATATATGTTGGTCTATAGTACATGATATTCAGCAGATAAACTCATCATTTACAATTTTTCTAAAGTTTGTGTTTCGGTTCATATAGCATGTTCCTATAATCTTTTTGTGTATTTTATGTTTATTCTCCTTGAGTTTGCAGATACAAACCGTATCTGTCAAAACTGAAAAGCGTTGGTACCATATGGTAATTTATCTGATCAAGAGTGGAAACATCTCTTAGAATTCTGAATGCCACCTCAGTGTAAATTCGTTGTCAATATGTGTTAATGTGGTTATATTTTATCCATCAGTAATAGTTGCACAAACACCAGATTTGTTCCAATCATAACTCTAAATGTTAATATTTTCATACATCATTAACATACTAACTTAAGTCTTAAAGTTATCGCTGATAGTTCTGATTTTTGCGTAAAGAATTTATGATGTCATTTTTTCTTCATATAATTGCAGTCATCCAATTTGTTGAAATAAAGAGTCACACGACAGTAACTGCCTTGGTATTATTACATTATATTGTATCAAATAATACTGTAGTGTTTACAAGCTGTATCTATGAGCTACTTCCAACTTCCCATATCTCCTCTCTATTAAAATAAGCACCTGTATGATATTAATTTCGTGTAGATCCTAATATTAGCATGGCTTTTATACCATTCTGTACTGCTCGTTCACAGAAAGTTCCATTTACTAACAACATCTCCTTTTAGAGTTCATTATGACCAGTTGCCCTTTCAGGAATTCTAAATCTCACTCATTAATGGAGCTGAGGCCTTCTTGAGAAGCCGCCAATTTTGCAGCTACTCAAGAACTACTCAGCACTTTATGGAATCCAAAGGTTCATTACCTTATTCACAAGAGCCCTCCACTGGTCACTATCCTGAGCCAGCTTGATTCAGTCCATATCATCCAACCCTATCTCTCTAAGATCCATTTTAATATTGTACACCCACCTACATCTTGGTCTTCCTAGTGATCTTCCTTTTGGCTTTCCCATCAATATTCTATATGGATTCCTCTCCTCATAGTTGGGTAGAAAATAATATGGATAAGATGAGATGGTGGAACTGGATTGATCTGGCTAAGAATAGGGACCGTTAGAGGGCACTTGTGTACACAGTAATGAACCATTTGGTTCCATAAAATTTTGGGAATTTCTTTAGTAGCTGCACAACTAGCAGTTTCTCAGGAAGGCCTCAGCTTTATGACATTAGTTACTTAGTTCTATTATATTTAAATGTTGTTCATTAACAGCTGAAATTTATTGGAGTCTGGTTACAACATAAGATTTTATTTATGTAAATATATAAAGGATTTCTAATATTTCATAATTACAAATTCGATTAAATTTTAATTTCTATGGAAATTATTTTCTCCCTCCCATATTTAGATATTTTTCTTTACTGAAATACAGTATAAGTAATATAGTTTGAAAGACTTCAAACCTATGTTTATTATTTCCAAAGACTAAATACTTTAGTCAAAAGAAGATCATTATTTATTATTAATTTTGAATGAATTAGGAGTCAGTATTTTTATTAAGACTAGGTTCTTGTAAAGTACTTGAATAGAATGTAAACTTCTTAGTTCTGTATATTTAATAGGGTTTTTGAATTCATACAAATTTTAAAATATTGCTCATAGTTAAAATTAAAATTTATATATTGGAAGTAATAGTAAAATAATCACTTGCACATTTACATTAGCATTTGATGCAAAATTCACAATTTCAGCATTCAAAACTTTTCTTTATAATACGATGGTTGTACTGAAAGTCATGAGCACAATTTTTTGTAAAGTAACATGATTTATTATTGACAAACCAAATACACCACCTTAATCTACAGACCTTTCTTTATTTTTTCACATAATCGCCACTTCTTTGTACACATTTCTCCCAGCGTTCTGGCAGTTTGAAAATTCCCCTTCTGTAAAATTCCGTTCCAGCCATCCGAAGACACTGACGCACTGCTTTCTGAATTGCCTCCCTTGTCTCAAAACGTTGTCCACGCAGCTGATCCTTCACAAATCCGAAAAGATGGTAGTTGGAGGGCGCCAGATCAGGGCTATAGGAAGGGTCTGGAAGAACTTTCCACCCAGTCTTTGCAATTGCTTCCAATGTGAGGCGAGTGGTGTGGGGGCGAGCATTGTCATGCAGGATGATGGTGTTTCATCCCGGATGTTTATCACACAATGCATGATGGAGCTTGTGCAGCGTCTGGACATAACGAGCAGCATTGATGGTTTGCCCAGGTTCCAGGAATTCGGCCAGAATAAACCCCTCTGCATCTCAGAAGACTGTGCCCATCACCTTTGCAGCTGATGGCACTGTCTTTGCCTTCTTTTTTGATGGAGAATGCAAATGGTGCCATTCCATACTCTGCCATTTCGTTTCAGGATCGAAATGGTGAAACCAGCCTTCGTCACCTGTCACAATACAGAGCAAAAAATCATCGCCTTCGTGTCGATATCTCTTCAGCAGTTCTGAGGTGATGGCTTTTCGCTGACCTTTGTGGTCTTCGGTCAATAACTGCGGGACCCAATGAGCACAAACTTTCATATAGCCCGAGCTTTCAATCATTTCCTGTACTGCACTGTGCCCTATTCCAAGTTTTCGGGCTATTGTGTCCACAGCCACACGCCTGTCATCTTCAATGATCTCATCCAGTCTTTCCTTGTTGCGTTCAGTTGAGGCTGTACGAGGATGACCTTTCCGAGGCTCGTCTTTGATGCTGGTGTTCCCATCTCTAAAATGTTTCACCCATCTTCAAACACTGCTCGCACCCATGCATACACTTCTATAAGCACGCTGAAGTCTCTGGTGAATTTCTGCAGGAGGGATTTCCTATTTCACAAGAAATTCGATGACAGCACGGTGGCGAAACGACATATCATTGTCGGCCATTTTGTTAGGCGTGATACTGGTCACGTGATGCAAGCTATTGACATCACAAGACACTCAAGGTTAACACAACAGCTGGTTCCACCTACCACCATACTCTCTTTCGTCTGCTGTTCCCATGTTGCATGCAAAAAAAAAATAGCTCATGACTTACGGTACGACCTACGTACATTGATTGTTAGATGTGAGTAGCATGGAGTGAAATTTATGTTTATTTGTGTCATTACTCTGGAGATATTCCAAAAGAAAATTAATTTTCCCTTAATAACGTAATCTAAACTTCAGGTTGCCTGCAACTGTAATTCTACAATAATGCCACAACTAATGCACATGTGTGTGAGGGCATGCAACCATGCTCACACATGTGCACAGTTGCATACGCAAATAAAATTTTATCCCCAGCCTTGCAACAATTTCCATGGTGACATTTCCAGTTTTAACATATTAATAAAACATAACCAGCATTTCTGGTAAACATCCAATAGCTGAAAGAAGTTTCCATATCATTTGAAACATTAGAATTCCAGAATTATTGCTCTGCTGCATTATGTTGGATACTATTTATTATCTAATACATATTTAATCCACATGACATTTTGGAACTGTTTCTACTCCTGTCGTTGGGTAATAGGTTTTCTTCATGCCGGAGTTTTTAGAATGCTTAAGCATGATGGTATTATGATTGGTATTCAAGTTTACTGTTTGCAGTATTCTGGACTTGATCCCACCTGAAGACAGATATAATGTTGGCTTCCATATATTGTGTCTGTTAAATATATCCTGGACAGTAGGTAATATCTAATATAATTGTTGTTTAATGCATCAGTATATAAAACCTGTAAATGATACTTCACTGAAGCATGATTTATATGCAGATCTTATGATAATCAGTTAAGTTATCTTTCTTAATGATTAGTGAATAGCACTACAGTCTCAGTTTTGTTTTTCATATGAGTATTATCATATTCCATTCCTCATCATCATATTCCACAATATGTCATGTGGTGCTTCTTCAGGAGCAAACTGGTGGTCATGAACAGCTAAAATACTAAACCCTCCTGTGACCTTGCATGTCTTTGTTAAAATAAGCACCTGTTACTTTATTTTCTGATTAGAGCATTGTTAAGATATGCCATCACTTCTCTTCTTGTTTCTGTCACTTCACAGTAAATGCATCAATTTCTCTCTTGATCCAAATCTTGTGCATGTATAGAGTAGCATTTATTATTAATGTATTGTCAGCACTTACTGCTCCAATTTGTTAGACATCCTCTTCTTTGTTAGTGTGTTTCACAGTGATTGTATATTGCAGAGGGTGCTTATTTTGAGAAAGATTTGCAAAGGGTTACTTGGAAAACCTTATTTGGAGAAATTAAATATAAATTGCTTATACTTACTTCTATATTCTGAACCATGAGAATAAGTCATTCTGTACCAGTGCTTGTTTGCTGGCAAGATCTGTTAGCTTATGTTTTCACAGTGGCTAAGGACAGTTTCAAGATGCTCAGAGAATTCAAGGAAAGTAAATTTTAAGCTCTGTTACCAAGAATGATTTACTGATAAACAAGCAAACAAACAAACATATGTACAAACAAATAAATGAGTGAACAAACAAGAAACAAATACAAAAATGCATTCATTCAGTTTGGTTAACAAAAATGATTCAACCTTTTCTGATTTCAGTTATTGAATTACAGTATTAGATCATTTACAAAGATTACATTTGATTTAGTTGCCACAAGAAAGATTTTACAAACAATGGGTGATATCTTACATCTCTGATTTCTAATTACATATTGTGATGAAGATGCATTTTATGACCTCTATGATATTCCATGAAGGGTCTTAATATATAAAGTCCACATCTAAAAGTGAAGGCCAATTATCATTCATGTAAATGCTTATACAATATACATTAAAAAGCACAACAACTATAGACAAGTTATGAAGTACAAGAGTCTGCAATTAGAACTCTATGAATGCACACTGATTTTGAAGGATAGCATTTCATAGTGTAGGTGCTACTTAGATAATTAATAACAATTTTCCACTATACTTGATAGTACTGGCATGGTGCAGTTCAAGGAAAAGTCATTTTTTTAAGTCTAAATTTTGCATCCCTACTAGACAACAAACAGAAATCTGCTTGTTACCTGTTTCATGCTGGTTTCTTGCTTGGCATACTTTTCAGTCCTAAACAACGAGGAGGTATGTTCTTCGAAAATGCTGGTTAACATTCACCAGACTGCACGGCCTTATCTCCCAGAAAACACAACTCTTAGATCCTGAAATACTGATACACTTTAACATCTTATGTTATTTTAAAATATATTTTGGCTCTAAAGTCTCCATTAGTAGTCTGATACATTGTTGTGAAGGTCGTGGTGTTTAAGATGGGATTTATTGTTCCCCAGAAATGGCCTTAAAATTAAGTTTATCTTCTTATACAAGGTAATTAACAATTATGTAAACAATATTAACAAATTTTGGAAATTAAACTGTTCATATAATATTTATGTAACACAACAAATATACATATACACACATTGATTGATTGATTGATTTATTTCGTCACTGTAGATCATTGTACATGATATATGACAAGTCAAGTTAATTCTGAATATTAACAATTTGATATATAAGTAGATTAAAATTACAATAGTTACAATTTTTTACAAATATAACCTTGCTGATTTAAGTAATACCAGTTAACCAATTTAGCCAGCTAGTCAAGAAATTTACTTACTGTTTTGTAACTCACAACTTCAAAGATTTCCAACACTGTACCCTATTCTGAGACAAAAAAAAATCCAATCTGCATTTTCATACTTTATTTCTTGAAACGCCCTTTTTATTATTGTCTTATTATCTGTCCTTAGGTCTCCCAATTGAACTCTTTTCTTCAGTTTTGAACTAAAATTTATTGTGCATTTCTCATGTTTCATTCTGTGTGTATCTCATCCCCATTTATTGAATCCCCCTATAGAATCTGGTGAAAAGAAGAAATCGTAAATCTCCTCATAATGCACTTTCCTCCACTCCCTTCCTACTTCATTCCGCTTGGATTAAAATATTTTCCTCAGTGCCTCATTCTCAGACAGCCTCATTTTATGTTTTCTGGTAATCTGTGAGACCAGTGTAAATTAGTAGGTAAAATTATGAGTGTAGTTCTAACTTTACATTTTTGTACCACACAAAAGGCCAAAGGAGGCATAGGTAGAATATTAACTATCATCCCCCAACTTAAACCTGGTCTAAATTTCTTCGGTGGATGTAGTTGTATTTGTCATTTTCATTCCAAATGTAATATAACTCTGTGCATTCTTTAAGTATATAACCTTAATTCATGTTCAGAAGTCTCTTATTAATCCATGACTGTAACAGAAATATCTGTAGTCAGTGTCTTATACAAAGATACTAGATTTCTGAATATCCATACAAAGTTATAAAATGTTTCTTTTAAGCTCTTTCATAATTGTTACTATGTAAGTTTCAAATATCAGAGTTGCCAGCTTCATACATTGGTACAGAAATTAAAATAAATTTACTGGACTGACACAATGGCCACCCAGAAATTGTAATATTTTATCAAGTTGCAGCACTTATCCATTGTGTGATAAACATGTAAGTATAATTTAGAATATAGAGTACCCTCTACCACTTACCTGTTATTTCATAATAGAAATATGTACCACTTGTGCTATAATGCTTGAAGTTTCTGTACGTAAAATTTAATCAAAGATGCACTTGTATAACTGAAATATCTTGTCTGCTTAAGATAAATAATGTTTCAGACTTCTTTCTTTAGTTTATTTATAATTTTATTTCTTCTTACTAACTTTAATTATATAAGTTGTTAACACAATTATTGTCTTTTTGGACATTATTCACTTTCCTGTTTTTATTTAAAACACAACTTTTCCGAGACTGGATTCTGTCTCAGTCTTCAGGTAAAAATTTATTCATTTGGGCCCAATCTGAGATAGGGTCCAACTGAGACCAACTGAGTAGATTTCTTACCCGAAGACGGAGATGGAATCCAGTCTCCAAAACATTGTGTTTGAAATAAAAAAACAGGATGATAAATAATGCCTGAAAACAATAATTGTAATAATATACCATTGTGACAAACGTTTGGATCTTATTTATAAATGATTAATATTTCCAAGTAAAGTGCCATCCCTAAGTGGCTAATATACTATTTTGAGATCATCTTTCATTAGCATGTTATGTGATGCCTTATAGTCTTCCCTTCATGGTGTCAGCAAACTGACTGTCTTCAGTGTCAAGGCAAAAAATAAGCAGAGCATGAAATAATCTGGTATGGATAATATATCTGAATATCTGTACCATGTTTCCATTCTTGGTATACTCTTGTACCGTGAAGATGTAGGTAGGACGTTCCTTTGGAACATCAGAGAACATTTACCAGACTACAAGGCATCACATCTAAAACACAGTAATTTTTATAGTACAATTAAAACTGTGTATTTTACTTCAATATCCATAATCATGGAGCTACCCTAAACTCACTAGGCTACATCTACACGCATTGTTGGTGGCATCTGGTGGTTCTTTACACTCATCATCATATCATCCTACACGGCAAACCTGGCAGCCTTCCTTACAGTTGAACGGATGATCACACCAATTGAAAATGCTGAAGATTTGGCTGGACAAACTGAGATTTCATATGGAACTCTGGAGAGTGGTTCCACTATGACATTTTTCAGGGTAAGACATTAAATAACACATGTCTAAAGTATTAACTTCTGCACCTGCTTGCTGCCTGCTTTCACACTGGTATCTTCTTTGGCTTATTCCACCCTGAATATGCAGGCTATATGTATCTTCGAAACCTCAGTTGTCATTAAACAGACTACACGGTGCTTTGTCCCAGATGATAGTAATATTCATAGTCACTGCTGTGAGAACCTCAAATGCAACACATGTCTATTTTAGCTTCAGACTGTAAATATTAGATTTTGTTTTTCTGAGCTGCAACGATTTGTGAGCGGATACTAGAATTTCGGAGGAACATGCTGACTCCACCTTCAGGATATAAGTGTATATGTTCAGGAATTGGTTTCGTTGTATGAGCAAGTTACAAGGAAGTTTGCCATGGGACCCAAGGAGAGAAGTTAAAGAAAGGAACTTGGTCTGAGCCAGATACTTTCCCTGGGAGTTAAGAGCCGGGATAATTCAATCTTATGTTAAGAAGCTATGAGCTGGACATCTGAGGAATTTGATTCTCTGTAGGCAGAAGTGATCTCATCTCTACAGAATCCAGACAGGCTGTTCATTCCGTCCAGCTTGTTATCCAACAGGCACCAGTGGTGTTTCCCTAGAGGAAAGCAGCTGGGCTGCAAAGCTGATCATTTACCTCCATCTAGTGCTAAGGTTAAGAAGATATATGTTTATACCTCCACTCACAAATGTTCCTTTATGGCATTATGCTTAATTAATTAAGTGCAAGGGCAACTTTACCTTCTACATTTAGTATCTTGGTGGTTAAGTGTCCAGGACAAGAAGCTCACCACTCACTCCATCTATTGCAAGGTTAAGAATGGACAGAGCTATACTTCCACTCTCCCATACATCTTCATGGCATGGTGCTTAATTACATAGAGAAGCTTTGTTTTACTATGCTCCATAGCATAGAACTTGTAAATACTGGTTCATTTCAGGAGTAGCCAAATATTAGAATAGGAATTATATTATGTGAATAGTGACTAGTTTCTGGTAGGAGCTAAGTACATGCACACAAATTGTAAATATTTTCTGAGTAGTATCACTGAAATTGGTAATATAATGGTCAAATCAAAAAAAGTATATAGGTGCACACACAGAAATCAGATATAAATAGAAATGTTAAAAGCTTATCTAACAACATAGATCAGGAAATACATTCCAACAACATAGATCAGGAAATACATTCCAAAGAAGTAGATAGAACTAATATATGTAGATCTTCAAGTAGACCAAATAAGTCCACAATCTCAAGAAATAAAGATTTTTTATGGTAGACACAAACAGACCTAAATGTTCAAGGAAAAAGGTTAAAAGGAGTGATGATGTGAACATCCCCCTCAGGATGTTTCATCAAAATATAAGGGGTTTGAAAGATAAAATTAATGAGTTAACTCTATCTTTAATAAATGAGAAACCTAGTATAATATGTCTATCGGAACACCATTTAAAAGTCCACGAGATGGAGGGAATTCACATACCTAACTACAAATTTTGCGCAGGCTATTGTAGGAAGAAGCACAAAAATGGGGGTGTTTGTATATTCACTAATGAGGATTATAATTTCACTGTGATTAATGTTCAAAAATTTTCCAAAGAAAAGGATATTGAAATAGCAGCTATTAAAACAGAATTTAATAAAATAAGGATAATAGTTTTATGTATATATAGATCCCCAATAGGTGATTTTGACTTTTTTATGGACAAACTGGATTTTATCCTTAACTCTCTCCAGAAATCTAATGTTGAATTTATAATATGTGGGGATTTTAACATTGATTATTTGGAAAATAATAACAGAAAATCAAAACTAGAAGTTTTACTAAGTACCTATAATCTTAAAGATAGTGTCAAATTTCCTACAAGAATTACTAATACTTCGGCCTCGCTAATAGATAATATATTTATAGATAA
>NW_019729912.1:201207-362363 GCF_002891405.2 Cryptotermes secundus | reverse complement strand
CTGATATAGAAATATGTCATAAACTACAAATTACGTAATTATCCTGTTTTATTTGTCTTGATGGGTATTACATCTTGTATGATAGTTTGAAGAACATGTTTGAATAAGTGTCTGTTAACCATTTTATTATTACTGTGAAGTTTTGCATATGTGATCATGAATTATATTTTGGTGAAATATGCACGGTATGTGTATGACTATGCATTGTAGCATGTTGGCTTGCGTGCTTTTGATTTCTGTTATTGACTAAGTTGCACCTGAAGTTGTCAACTATTTTTATTATTTTTATTTTATATTATATGATTAATCTATTGTTTTTGATTGTTTTAATAAGTGAATTTTGTATGATAACTGTCTCTTCTATATGCATTTAATTTGACGCACTTGATTAATGGAATGAGTAATGAATGAAAGTCTTAATGGAAATTTTATTTTAGTCCATGAAAAATCTTGATAAATTTCTTGATCATTGTTTAAGGTGTATTATAAATATTATAAGTTTTTACTTCATTTAATTGCAATATTACTGTATTATTGTATAGATACTATGTATTCTAACTTGACTTGTTCCATATCCTATGGTGTCTCGCCTGTACTGGATTTACGGAATGTAAATAAATTCAATTCAATTCAATTCAATACTTGCAAACAAATTGTGAACATTTATTGCATACTATCACAGAAATTTGTAATAGTGTTCACAACGCAGTAGTAACTAGACATGAGCATAGAAATCATAAACAGCGGTTGGTGTTGGCACAGAAATTATAATTAATGCTTGGAAACTATCATGGAGATCATAAATAATGGCCAGATTTTGGTAATAAGTACTTACAAGTAGAGAAATTTTAAACAAATTGTGAATAGTTGCCGGTTCATAGCAGTTGCCTGTTGTTGGTGCAGAAATTGTAAATATTGTCTGGTTACTGCAACAGAACTTTTGAAGAGTGGTCAGATCTCAAATAGNAAACCCTAGGAAAAAAATATGACATGCCATAGAAATCCGGGCCCTAGTGATAATGTTTGAGGACAGAAATATTATCCCACTATCCACTGTCACTGTTGAAATTTGCAGTCTGGGAGTCTTAGTCTTTTTTTTTCTGAGCTGTCTTAGGAAACAGAAAAAGAAACAAATCTAACTTCTCTTAACATGTGTATTGGTATTTACAGGATTCAATGATTGAGACATACAAGAAAATGTGGAGATTCATGGAGAATAAAAAGCCATCTGTGTTTGTCCCCACTTATGAGGAAGGAATCCAGAGGGTTCTGGAAGGCAACTATGCATTCCTTATGGAATCAACAATGTTGGATTACATTGTACAGAGAGACTGCAATCTCACACAGATTGGTGGACTTCTGGATTCGAAAGGTTATGGCATTGCAACGCCCATGGGTGAGTCATAAAGTGAGGGAACTACACCATACTTTGTAGACCATGTGGTGGAAGAAGCCTAAAGATGCCTGAAGAGACTCAAAATATGTCTTGTGCTCAAGATTAATTAAACATCACTTCAGTCTCCATACAGAATGTTCCTTGAAATATGATGGTTACTGGCTTGGTCAAGGAATTCCATGTTTCATTATGGAATCTAAGAGTTATTTTCACGTTCATAAAGCCTTGCCATTTGACCCTATCATGAGCTGTTCAAATTCAGTCCATCACTTCACACTCAGCTTATTTAAGATACGTTTATTATTATCTCCCTATGTGGTCTCTATTTTTTGGACTTTGTGACCAAAATTTTGTAGGCAGTAATTATTTCCTGAGTGCATGTTTCATGAACCACCCACTTCACCCTTAAGGATTTAGTCACTGAATAGAACTAGGTCCCACCAAGTAAGTTTGCACAGGTAATAACGCTTCTGTCTTGTATGTGGTATGTGCTAAATATGAATTGTGGCCAGGCCACCAATAATTCAGACTGAGATCTGTCATTTTTTATCTTAGTCCCTCCAAGTGAATTCCAGGATAGTACCTTCAAATAGGCCACAACACATTCTTCCAAGCAGAACTCTTTTTTCTACCTCCATCACGCTTGTTCCTTCCTTGACTTACTCTTTGACCCTGAAGATATAGGTCGTGGTTCCTCCAATATGTCTGTTGAATTTCACCCAACTATATGGCATTATATCCCAGTAGCTAAAAGTCTTCATAACCATCACTGTAAGAACCTCACATCCTACAATACACATAAAGTTTGTTAATTTATGTGAACTCTAAATTGTTGCTCACCAGCTTACAAAATTAACTTGTCCCAGTTGAGTGAGCAACCAGAATTTTGACTCTATGTATGATGATGTCAAGTGGATATATTGTCACATGATAGACTGACTATAGACGGGTTTTCGATTGATGACTCAATTTGTGGCACAATTTGATACAGTGCATGACTACACTATGCAGCTTGCTATTACACACACACACACACCACACACACACACACACACACACACACAACCCCCCCACTGACTGTTGTTGCTTGCTAGTGGCTTCTAATGGTGGACTTTCCCCTTTCACTTGTTTCCCGAAATGTCTCCAGCCTCAGCTACTAGCTTCTAACAGCAACAGCTCACAATGGCTGAACCCCAGCAATTCTCTAATTAACTGCAACTCAGAGTCAGATTTACTTTACGACCGGCGATTTACCGCCATTCAGTTCATCTTGGCGCCAAGCCAACTACAACTCAGAGTTAGAGTTAGAGTAGGTCAAGCCCCAAGAACTACTTTTCTTCTCTCATGGGGTGAAACTGAGTCCACTTAGTACTGAGGCCACTATTGCTCTATTGTACCAACCCCAGATGATGATGATGATGATTGTGGAGCAATCAGTGGAATGCGAAATGGCAGGGGAAACCAAAATACTTGCAGAAATCCTGCTGCAGCCCCTTGAACTAACTGCAACTGTTAACTGGTCATGGTTGTAACATCTCGGCACGGACCGTGTAAAAACCTTCTCTTCCATTATTTCTGTATTCTTTCGTTGCCTTGGGCACATGCTTATTTGGGGAGCCATTATTTAGCAATGGCTATTGCATAGTTGCTTGTATCATGGTCATTAGTTAGTAACGCATCTACATGTCACAATATGGTCTTACCAAGGCCTGCAGAAGCCTAAATACCATAATCTTGCAACTCCCTTAGTTGAAACAAATCAAATTTCTCAACACTTTATTTCTTGTAATAACATAAATTTCCAGACACTGTGAAAAAATGTCATTAGTGTCATAATTCTCAAAACAATTTTATTTACATTGTTAGCTAATGTGTTTAGATTACTTATAATAATGCCGTGATACAAACAGATACATGATTAGCAAAATTGAATATTTGTTGATAAAACACAAGTTTGTAAATTACACTGCACCATATGGCTGCTTTAGTTCACCTGTGTGGTCATGCAAGCCTTGATCCATAGGGTTAGCTGCAAGGTAATAGTTCCTATTAATTTAGGGACTGACATCTCTTTTAGGTTCACCGTGGCGAGACAAGATCTCACTGGCAATATTGGAGCTACAAGAACGAGGAGAGATTCAGATGCTGTATGACAAATGGTGGAAAAATCCTGGTGATACTTGCACACGCAATGAAAAAGGCAAAGAGAGCAAAGCAAATGCCTTGGGAGTAGACAACATTGGTGGAGTGTTTGTTGTGTTACTCTGTGGTTTGGCTGTAGCAGTCATTGTTGCCATCTTTGAATTCTGCTACAATTCCAAGCGCAACACCCAGGCTGAGTTGGTGTGTACCGGTTGCCCGAACTTTCACATACTTCTGGGTGTAGAAGATATTCTAAATTTTCGGCGCCAGTCAAGAAAAATATGTTAGTTGTCTGTATGTTAACCAATATGGCGGAACCTCAGACATCTGAACAATATTAATTTGAACTCTCAGTAATGTGAACTGGCTTACAACACCACCAAAAGAGAATCAGAATCTCCAAAAATTCAAAATTTAATTTAACTGTTTTACTTGCTTGGCAGTAAAAATGAATTCCTGTGAAATATTACTATATGTTAATGAACCTGCCTCTGTAGGCGGTGAAAATTGTAACTAGGTTACTGCCTGCTCCAAGTCTGGCATATAGTCAAATGCCCTTTTGTTCGAGACAGATTTGTAGTTGTTTATGTATAAAATGTACCTGTAAATCTTTTGAATAAGTACTTTTATTGAAAGATATGAATTCTTTGTTTGACATGCATTAACACAAACGATTTCATACTTCAAAGACAGCAGTGCTTTAATTAGGCTGGGTTACCCAGGTTGCACTGTATTAGTCTAACTATTTATACACACATACATACATACATACATACATACAAACATTCTGCAGAGCCAAAGTAAGTCATAATGGCTGTAGGATGTGGAACAAGTCATACAAATACAAAAGCCATAAATACAGTACAACAGAGAAAAGAATTCCACATATATAAGTCAATACTGTCAACTTATGCTATGTACATAACCTTTTAAAAGGATGAGTCATTTTTAGATGGGAGGTATTCATCAACAGAGTAGAATGAGTGTACTTAAGTATTGTTTCAGTGCTAATTTAAGTTGCGCCTTTTCATTCATTAGACTTTTTAGACTATATGATAGATTGTTGAAATTTTTATGCCAGAATAATATGCGCTTTTTCGAAAACATGTCAGGTTAGCAACCAGTCTATGGAGATGGTGCTTGTTTCTCGTGTTCACACTGTGTACATCCGAATTGGTCTGAAAATGTTCTTAGTTGTTTATAATGAAGCTTAATAATGAAAATATATATTCAGATGGAAGAGGTAAGATCTGTAATCTCTTAAATAGCTCTCTACAAGAATTTTGAGCTTTTGTGCCCACCATGATTTTAACGATTTTCTTTTGTAATGTAAATACCATTTTGCTGTCAGATGAGTTACCCCAAAATATTATTCCATATATCATTATAGAGTGAAAGTAGGAAAAATAAACTGATTGCAGTATATCAGTGTTGCTGACATGTAACAAAGCTCTTACTGCATAACATGCTCCACTTAACTTCGGAACCAACTGATCAATATGGTATTTCCAGTTTAAGTGGATATCAATTTGTAAGCCAAGGAATTTTGTGTGTACTGACTCTTCTATATATTTATTATTATATCCAATTCTTAATGGATATTGAGGTGTATTATTTGTTATAAATTTTATTATATTTGTTTTATCTAGATTCAGGGCCAGTTTGTTAGCAGCAAACCATTTACTCATATAAGAGAGAACACTGTTCAATGACATACAGAAATCATCTAAATTCTTACCAGAAATTATTATGCTAGTGTCATCAGCAAATATTATGGATATTGAGTGGGTCTTTATTGTTGGGGGAAGGTCATTTATATATGTAAGATTTGAGGCTTTCACGGCGGTGACTATGAAGAAAGCAGTCTTCTGGGATTTGGCACCGTGTATATGTGGTGTTAACCGACGTTTCGGAGGAACGTATCGCCTCCATCTTCAGGGTAGAAGAGAAAGTATAAGAAATCTGCAAGCGACAAGACCGTGAGAACGGTAAAAGCAGTCTCACAGTCTTGTCGCTTGCAGATTTCTTATACTTTCTCTTCTACCCTGAAGATGGAGGCGATACGTTCCTCCGAAACGTCGGTTAACACCACATATACACGGTGCCAAATCCCAGAAGACTGCTTTCTTCATAGTCATTTATATAGATTGAAAAAGCAAAGGTTCTAAAATTGACCCCTGAGGAACTCTATGCTCTATTGTTCCCCATTTTGAATAAGTACTTTGGGTTGCATTTGATAATTTTATTTGAATCTTTTGTTTTTTAGCTACAAGGTAGTATCTGAACCAACCTGCCATTGTTCCCTGAATACCATAAAATTGTAATTTTGTCAACAAAATTTCATGATTAACACAATCAAAAGCTTTAGCTAAATCACAGAATATTCCACCTACAAGCATTTTCTGGTTAATAGATTTTAATACACTGTCTGTTAGCATAAAGGCTGCGTTTTCAGTGGATATTGCCTTCCTGAAGTTGAATTTTTCTGGGACCAGTATATTATTAGTTTGCAAATAATGGCTTTGTGGGGTTTTTGTCTTGTCATTACTTCAATGACAATCCACTTCTTCGGAAAAGTTTGTAGGTCCTGAAAAGGACCATTGGTTGCTGAGATGCTTGGCCAGTGAAGTAGCGTGGCGCGCACCGGTAGGAAGGGATGTTTGTTGCGGTGTGTCGAGGCGGCTGAATCAGTTGACTGGCCGCAGTGCAGCCGTTGCTGGAGGTTGCTTGGTTGCTGGTAAAGGTTTGCTTTGCAAGAGTGGAGAGGCGGTAGCTACGCCAGTTGCCCAGTGTGTCAGGGATGACCACCGGCAAACTGAGGCAGTCGAGTTGCCCAGTGAGTCAGGTGTGACCGCTGGACAGCTGAGGCAGTCGTGCCTGGCACAGTGAAGTGCCGATGCCTCTGAAGACCGAGCGCTGGCGACAAAGTTGCTGATTGCTTGTAGACCGCTTGAAGACTGCTGATACTGCTGGGTTGGAGCTGCTCCTTTTTATACAATGCTCGGTGGGCGGAGCGAAACTTGCATTTGAGGAGCAACAATTTGCAGGGCGCTAATTGGCTAGCGCATGTAATGATGTGGATGCAGGCTCGCAGCAAGTGCTGTATAATTGTGGACGTTGGAACCAATTTGATTGGTTAGCGCGCGTGATGGTGAAAAAGTGAGCACTATAGAAGTAGCATGATATATGGGATGTTCACACAGCTTAATCTATTGTACATAACTTTCCCAAGTACTTTAGAAAAAGCAGTTAATAGTGAGATTGGTCTATAGTTTGACGTACTAGATTTGTCACCTTTTTTGTATAGTGGTATATGGTGGTCAAGTGAGCTAGCCCATCTGCTTGTATCCTATTATCAGCACCTAAATTGTTGGGCAGATTTATTAAAATTGGAGTCGGTAGCTATTCTCTGAAAATTTTGGGGATATTCTGACTTTCAGCCATGGCAGGTATAATAGAAGGAATTTGTGAACACATGATAAGCCCTTGGGGTTTTTATTAACACAGAATAGCTTGACCTTAATAACTATAAATTACTTGGTTTTTGGACTATGTCCACTCTCGTGTATTCTAAAGAAATACAAGTTTTTTGTAAACTGGATCTGTTTCTATCCTCAGGTGGGGGAGTGTGATACACCTACACTTTGTTGGGTTCATTAGAAAGAGCTAACCTCAGTCACTGGACAACTTATGTCGTTATAAATATAGCTATATAAATGCCTGAGATAAGGGTTTGTTAATGGGAGGTAACATGAAAATATGCATTAAAAATTGTGATGAAATATGTACAGACCTGAAACTGAGGTAGGAAAAGAAACAGATATTGTATGCAACAAATCAAGTCAACAAACCAAATCCATGAACAAGAATGCAGAACCATTTAGAATCTAACTATAAACTGCTCAAGGAAGACCCACTGTCATTCAATGAAGTCTTCTTTACAGAGAGCAATCCCAGTACCGCATCAATCGTTGTGTGCTGAGATGACAGAGGAACTGTGTTTTGCTCTGAAATGCCGTGGTTCACGACAGCGCCCAGCACTCAAGAGACAATGTTCAAAATGCATTCCTGGTACAACATATGTACCAGCAGGGCTAGAATTGCCACCACACCCTCCCTCTAATGGACTTCATTCTCAGGTAATTGATAGCAATAAATAGCAAACTCATAAATGTGATAACTCAGATTGTGTTACAGTCTAACACAGGATCATGGACAGCCAACACTTCTAATCCCTATTGTACATGAGTATAGAAAGTTGCAAAACAGAACAAATTATTGATTCTGCATTGTGTTAGCTCTCATAGAAAAATATGAAATAATACCTGTCAGCTGATAATCGTGATCCCACTTTGCATGCACTGAACTTCCATCAGGTTTCTTTGTTGCAGTATGCATATCCTGTGGATGAACAATGAAATTCCTATTCTCTTTTATAACTTATGTTTTAAGTGTTTTGCTGGGCTGTCCATGAATCATGGAAATATTTATTTCCAACTAATCCAGTGAAACCGTTTAAAAAGTTGGCTGATTGGTTCATTGCTTGGTTTCTGATGTTGCACTTTGACAGTTAAGTTGTTTTTTCCATTTAGACGCCACTTTGACACTTTACATTATCCAGTTATCCTTCAGTTGGATTGAGCGATTTCAAGTTGTTCCCTCTCTTGTCTGTCAGAGATCTCTGCAGTTGTGTGACCAGGGTATGGCATCTAGCAGCAGAGTGGGGATCTTTGAGGGCGACTGGAAAATGGCATGTAATTTTGCCATCACTCATCTCTTATCATGACATAAATATACATGTGACACCCGGCTGTACTTCTCTTCCAAAGGAAGTTCTGCTATAAGATTTTATCGCCCTTAAAAATCCTTTGATCTGTGACCTGGGTTTCAACTTCCAGACCTAGGGTCCAATGGCACATTACCAAAAGACAACCAAGTCAGATGTTTCAGTCTAAAATTTTGCCTTGCAGGGTCTAAAGCATGCAGTCCATATTGATTAGTAACTACATCATCTACAAAGACCAAGATAGTTCCTGTAATTATGTTTCTTTATTTTATATTAGTGGTATATGTATCACCCTTGTCAAAAAAACAATATAAGCCTTCACAATGTAGGGGCATGACAGTTGTGTGATGACACTCCCTTTCTGTTCTCTTGGTAAACATCGGTTTAGAAGTAAATGTAAGCTAATGATATTAATGTACCCTTGTCTTATCACTTCAAATGGACCATACTTTCAGATCAGGTGGACCAATACTGAGCTCTGTCTCATTGGCTTCAAAGCCTATATGCCCTTTGAATTTGTTTAAACTGTTTCCCAAGAATCTAGCTAATTTTAGTTTCTGGACCAATGGTAAAAGTTAGCACCCTGTCTACCATTCCTGTTAGCCTAGATTTGATACTGTTTCCTCAGCCCCTCCTGTCGATCTAAGTGGCTAACCTTCCCATACACCATCTGGTTCCTCACCCAACACACTTCATGGTGAAGATGGAGGCAGTATATTCCTCTAAAATATTGGTATCCATCTATCAGATTACATGGTGTCACTACCCAGAAGGCCACAACTTTGACAGCCATATTTGTCTGCCCTAAACCATATCTTGCATCTTCTTTTAATAACAGTATTCTGGAAATTTATTGTTCTAATTTATCTTTGTCTTGAACATGACCATGCGTTAATCAGTTGCTTGAGCTCTTGTTAGAGCATAATTTTCTTTCATTTATTTCCTCATATAGTTATAAGTAGCCTGATCTTATATAATCTGTTGCAGACGAATTGATTGCTTTGCGACACTAATTTTAATTATTTAGATGAATGTGTGACAAATAACTGAACCTGCTGAGTGTATTAGTGATGGTATGTATGGCTCTCAATTGTTTATGAGAAAACCAAACAATTGGGGTAAATGTGTGCTCATTTTATCTCCATTAGTATGTTTATTGCTGGGAATACTTTAATTTCATTTATATCGAATGAATTTTAAAAGTTTTCCTTGTTGTGTTCCATACAGGATGGTATGAAATGTGTAAAATCTAACATACCTTGTACAAATAGAAGTAAAAATGCACATCTAACACTACAACATTTTCTGATATATCTTGATGTAGAATTGATTCAAACCAGAAGTAAAATATATTTTTGAATCCATAAGCCTATTGATACTTACTTACTTACTCACTCATGGAGATGAGCCCTACTGGAGAAGCCGCCAATTCTGCAGCTACACAAGAATTTCCCAGCATGTTATGGAACCCAAAGGTTCATTACTGTGTTCACAAGAGCCCTCCACTGGTCCCTATCCTGAGCCAGATCTATCCAATCCAATCCATACCATCCCATCCTATCTCTCTAAGATACATTTTAATATTGTCCACCCACCTACTCCTTGGTCTTCTCTGTGGTCTCTTTCCTTCTGGCTTTCCCACCAATACCCTATATGCATTCCTTGTCGCCTCCATTCGTGCTACATGACCTGCCCACCTCATCCTCCTTGACTTGATCATTCCAATTATACTTGGAGAAGAGTACAAGTTATGAAGCTTCTCATTATGCAGTTTTCTCCAACCTCCTGTCACTTTGTCTCTTCGGTCCAAATATTCTCCTCAACACCCTGTTCTCAAACACCCTCAGTCTGTGTTCCTCCCTTAATGTCAGAGACCAAGTTTCACAGCCATACAGAACCACAGGCAAAATTATAGTTCTGTATATTCTAATTTTTATGTTTTTGGACAACAGACGAGAATACAAAAGTTTCTGGACTGAAAGGTAGCAAGCATTACCCAAGGTCAATCTCCTCTTAATTTCCTCCTGAATCAGGTTTCAATCTGTTATCGTTGTTGCCAAATATCTGAACTGTGCCACATTTTCAAAACATCTTGTCCCTATCTTTATGTCATGATTTTGCCCTGCATTTTGATGAGACAGTAACATATACTTAGTTTCCTCTGTGTTTACTTCGAGACCAACCTCTTTACTTGCATCAAAGCCTATTGATACTATAAATGATACAAACTCTGTCCTAAGTGCAAACACTATATATTATATGTCTTTGATCTTGTTCTTTCTACACTACATGTTTCGGCCTCTATCGGCCATCATCAGGTGTATACTCTTAACGTTGCTGCCACACTGAACCCAGTCTAAAATTTAACATTTAAAACACAATGTCACATTCTTCGTATTATCAACATCTACATCGTTGATATGTGTCTGGTATGTAGATTATGTTGCACACGTCAAATTTGATATTTGATACTCTAAAAATCTTTAGTTATGATGTTTTTAAAACCTTTTAAAATTTTCTCTAAATTTTAAATTTAATGTAGTGCTACTACAAGAATATCAAATTTGACGTGTGCAACATAATCTACATACCAGACACATATCAACGATGTAGGTGTTGATAATACGAAGAATGTGACATTGTGTTTTAAATGTTAAATTTTAGACTGGGTTCAGTGTGGCAGCAACGTTAAGAGTATACACCTGATGATGGCCGATAGAGGCCGAAACATGTAGTGTAGAAAGAACAAGATCAAAGACATATAATATATAGTGTTTGCACTTAGGACAGAGTTTGTATCATTTATCGTGTAGAGTGCAACAGGATGCTTAAATATAATAAACTATTGATACTACTGAAATAAAACTGAATTGTCTCAGCAATGGACAGAATCTGGTATTATTGGACCAATGCATACACAGAGTGAAAAAATGAGTAAAAGATTTATCAAGAAATATCTCTTTTCTCAGATATATGTGAAGTTGTATATAACACTGTACTCTAAAGTTGAACTCTCTGCATAGACAAAATAATTGGCAATTGTCACTATGAAGTCTGTTATTGTGAATCAATTATTGACCGCAGATTCTTCATTTGTCAGGTGCTGGAATGAAAGTGGGAATACCATGAGACAGAATATCCCTCATTCATAATTTTCAAATAAACCTATGATTCAGTCTGGAAAGAGGTATTGCACAGTATGCTCAAAGCATGTTGTGTACCTCGAAACCAGTTAAGTTAATAAAAGTGTGTTTCAATGAAAGTCTGTATAAGTAAATATTTGTCCCCCAAACTTCCTATTCAGACTGATGTGAAACATGTGGCATTTCATGTCATTGCTTTTCTACTACCCTTCAGTATATAGTGTAAAGAAGGTCCAAGATAGTCAGATAAGACTGGAAATGATCGAAACATATCAGCAGCTTTTCAGTGGTGGTGGCAGCGGCCAACAATTTCTTGGCTGAAAAGATAAATATTATACAGAACACAGAAATTTTATTAGATGCCACTACGTTCACTTAGACTAGAATTAAGCAGGCAACAAAAATCCTTAGTTTCCTGTGGATCTGAAAATTTTGGTTTGAGATTGTTTGACAACAGGGTGTGGAGGAGAATACTGGACCATTTAATATTTCTCAATTTAATGTTGTACCTCATTTAACTTTAACTTTCAGTGATCCAAGATCAATAATCTCGGCGTTAAATTTGCTACATTTAAGATTTTCTTCAGTTTAATGTCCACATTGACTTATATCCAAAGGAACCTAAAATGGTGGGTTTCACTGAACTACAAGAAAGAATCAGTAAATATGTCGCAAATGGAAGTAAAACAACTGCAATAGACGTAATACGTTTTCTATGTGAATCACTAGGTAGCAGCACAGTCCAGCTTCATGATAGTCCAGGTAGCAAATGTGCATGTGCATGTTCAGAAGTTGGTTTCAGTGCCTGAGGACAATGCTACAGAAGAGCAACATTCTGTTGTTTGATTTCTTTGTGGCCAGAAGACTGATTTCAGTAGTCAAGAGGACGACAGTGCTTGAGGAGTATATTACCGAAGAATAGAGTTCTGCTGTTTGACCCCATGCTAGCTGAAGCAGTTCAGTTGACTAAGCGGTTGGTGTGAAATTGCTGCCAGCCTAGGACCTAGCTGGTTGTCAGTTAAAAGTTGAGTCCTGCACGGTAGGCTGTGAAGACAGGACCTGTGTGTGAGAAGCTGAAGAATCCCCACTGTTAAACAGTGGTGCTAGGGAATGGCTGTTGAAGACATGGCAGGCTGGAAAAGGGTAGGGGGCACTGTGGTGATCTGTGAATTGTGGAGATCAGCAGTGGCACTGTAGTTACTAGTAGTTCTGAGAGATGTATACAACTGGTCAACAAACCAATTCACCAATTACCCCTTCTCTAGGAAGGAGGAAGATTATAAAAGGACTCTCATGGTCGCCAATTCCGCAGCCGAGAATCAAACTTAGAATAACACAGGTCTCCCCTAAATACAACTCTATAGTGGATTACCACTACAACATCTGCTCATTGTGCAAGTAAGCTTTAACTTGTACTCTCTTCTGGAATGTGATGCCTTATATTCTGGTAGACCATTACTATCCTTATTTTTCTATGTTTAAAACATGTGGAAATCATTCTACTTATGGAGTGGGGCATGACTTCCCAAGTTTAGCTGCATACACCTTTGAGTGTTTTTCTTCTCAAAGTGGTCCAGTCGGGCTCTGGGGTCCACCCAACCTCTTATCCAATGGGTACGGGGAACGTGAAGCTGACCACTCACCTCCAACTAGTACCGAGGTCAAGAAAATCCCCCATATGCCTTCATGGTGTAGTGCTTAATTAGATAAGCACAGGGACAACTGTTTTTACCTTTCTTTTAAGAGTTTTGGGACTGTCAGACTGAGTCCACCATTTGACTGGCACATTTTTTCATAATATATTGGTCTCAGACCAAGAGTGAAAGGGAACAAATATCATTCAGTGTCATGACACCACAACTACCTTACATAGAGTTTGTTGATTATATTTTTTAGCGAGGCAGCTTGGGAGTTCCCATGGAGCTTCCTCCACATCTCCAACATCATCTTCATCCTCCCATGGTACACCCTGATTATGATTCCACCTAGCAGTTTGCATCTAAACTGGTAGATAAGTGTGCCATATCACAAGCCACTGATTTATCAGTATCAAGACATTCAAGTCAGCCAACTGAAATTTAACAGTTTCTGAGTCATCATCATTTCCATATGGCGATCGCTACCTCACATGGTCAAGCAGCCAACAGCAATGTCAATTGTTGCAGTGTCTATACAGTTTCAACTGAAACAGATCATCTTTCTGTGCACTGAAAAATATTAGGACTCATAAATGAGTAATAAATTAAAGAGACATTTCAACGACTGCATTCTGAATCTGACTCTTATGTCAATTATTGTATTATAGGACAAGTATCTTTAATTTCAAAGATACGGTATATAAACTTTCTTGCAGAAATGGTGCAGTGAATATATACTTTAACTTAAAAATTGAAAGTGCTACCACGAAGCTGTTGTTTCATTTGACCTGATATAAATGTGTCATTGTGGTTATGTAAATATCTGCTGTGAAGCCATCAAAAGTCATCTACATCAGCTGGCAAAGTAAAGTAACAATTTCTAGTTCAAGACATACCAGTACAATTCATATAAATGAATTTGTAACAAGAAACAGTATGGGTGAAAATGAATATATGAAATCACTGAATTACACAAAGGTTTGACTTCAGAATATTATGCTATATTTGTTGTCAGTTCAACTGAGAATTGATTTAAACATTCATGTGACAAATATATTACCGTTGTTGTATATAATTCTAAGACAGTTCACTGATGACAGTTCTCATATTTCACTTCACAATTCTGCAAACAAATGTCACAAAACAATGTTTCTGGGAAGTGACACTGAAATGTTTTAATGTGTCATATTGATGCAGAGCTTCATGCTGGCAAGAAACGAGAGTATGCTAAAGCCAAGTTCATTGGTTTAAAGTTGAGAGTCATTATCCGTCCTTTACTCTGCAATTTTGAACCTCTAACTTAGCTGAAATAGTTATGGGTGACTGAATAATTCATTCAAGGTTACAGCCTCCTGGCCTGTGATGCCATGTTGTTTGATAGGTGGGCATCAACATTTTTGAGGAACCTCCTGCATCCATCTTCAGCGTCCATCATTGTGGTCTGGCCTAAATATGGACACAGTAGGATCCTTTGAAACATTACTTGCATATACCAGATTATGTGGCATCACACTCCACAAGACCATAATCTTGATACTCATTGCTGCAAGAATTTAAATTCCAAATATTTGATTGGCTATGGGTTTTGGAATTAATCTGAAGGAACATTCTTAAAACACACTGAGTGCATATTTGGCCACGCCATAGCTCAAGCGGTTAGTCATTGGCTTCCCACCGCCCACAGCCCGAGTTCGATCCCGGGTCTGGTCAAGAGGGATTTGTGGTGGACAAAGTGGCGCTGGGGCGGGTTTTCTCCGAGTACTTCAGTTTTCCCTGCCAATCTTCATTCCACCAAATTCTCCATCATCATAGTCACACGGGGCAGGTTACAATAGGCCAATCAGTGGCCGCCGTGCCGAGTGGACCCAGTTGGACTCCACCCTCCACTAAGATAATTAAAAAGAAAGTGCACATTGCTATTTTAGAAATTCCCATAAGAAGGAAAAATGTTTTTATGTTAACTATTTCAATTTTAAAACTGAATGGATACATATTTTGTGAACTATGTCCTTTATGTTTTCTCACCCCAATTACAGATATGATGAGCCTTTCTGGCATGCTAATAATTGTTTTTAAAAGGGACTGATATTAGTGTCATATGTGTTATGTACGAACAAGTATACTTGTATTCACTCTGTATGAATTTGTATATAAACTACAGTATGTACATTAGCTGTCAAACACACATACCCAGTTGAGGGAAATTGATAGCATATTCTGCCAAGTGTAATTGCAAAGTCTGTGTAGCAAATGATGTTAAGAATTGAGTGTGTAGTTGAATATATGCTACATGCATATTATCTCCATTGTGAATTTAAATGTTGGTGTGTATACATGTAAGTCTATTATTAATTGCATCTTAACTTGCTACAAGATTTATTTATTGTTGAAATATTTTTCTTGTTTCAAAATTAATTGTTTAAATATGTAATGTGATTTGGTACAGGAAAATAAATAAAGGTTTACTCTGTGATTAGGGCTTTTCAACCTTTTGTCACTGTACTCTTTTTTTCTTTGTGTTCCATGATGCAATATTTCTCATTTGTTTTCAGTATCTAATCTCCTGAATGAAGTTTATTTTTTATTTTCATCAGTCTCCTCAGGCTAGTATAGTACCTTAAACTGGATCATGACCTCTTGCTTCCATGTACTTATTAGTCATCTGATGTAGGCATGCATGTGGCAGCTTCATGAATCTTTAATTTGCTTACAGGTGACATAGGTTGATAAGCTTGGTACAGCTCCCCTGTGCCTCCTCTTCACCCCTGAAGAACTCAAGAACTGATGAAAACAAACTCAAAGAACCTCAAAGAAAAGTGCATTCCTTGTCAAATGGATAATACAAACTCATAATTCATAATCATGTTGTCTTCAGGCATTTTTGTACAATATATAATATAGTACAGTGAACAGAATATTATTAAATAAATTAAGAAAAACAGCAGATCATATGCACTTGAATCCTAGGGTAATTTCTTCTTGTAATTTTCCATGATGAACATGTATTTCTTATTAGTAATCACTGCGTTAACTGCACAGATTATTAGGATTAAATGAGACTGAGATTGCCTGCAGTGGCATGTTATTACCATATTTCTTGAGCATCAATCAAGTGGTTCAGAATTTAAAATGTGGCAACACACAGACATGTAGACAGTGTGATGACCACATAAGTCCGTTTAGTCTTGAGAGAAGGACAGTAAGCTAAAAATAATTGAATAAATTTATTCACTTTGAACATTGCAATACAAGATTGAACGAATATATTCTTGGAAGGTAGCATGCGAACACATCAGACACTTCCACTGTAGATCTGACATGTAGATAATTCATGGTTTTTCTCCTCTTGATTCAATAACATCTGGTGGAGGAAGGTGAACACAGAGTCTAGAACATGGTCTGATGGGACAGTATCAGCCACTTCCTTTTCAGAATATCGAATGACTTCAATGATACAACACATTTTTCTTGCTGTACAATAGAATTCATACAATGATGCGTTAGCTTCTGCCAAAGTTTGTTTGGTTCATTCTAAACACAGTTAAAACACATATTGACATCATATCTCATAATATAAATTTAAAACAACAAATCACTTCAAATTGAGACTGTATTTGTGTCATCATCATCATCATCATCAGAGCCCGGATTTGGATGACCTAAAATATGTTAAAAATGACCAAAAAAATCCAGAAAAATGACCTGAAAGTTAAAAAAGCAACCTAAAATGTATCATGTCATGGAAAATTACTAATTCTTTTAAAATGTATTTTTAATCTTTATTAACACTGTGAACTCAGTGTTGCCCTTTTAAGTTCGTCCTCGATTTTATGTTGAAAATTAAGCAGTATATGATTGAATTTGAAGCTAAATGTTTTAATACGATGTTTTCTACCGCGTTGGAACGCTTATACGGTATATATTCCAATATTTAAGTGTCACCTCATTCAAAGTTGCAATAGATGGCAGTTAACATGCGGACATTCTCGAAAGGTGAATGTCCGACATCACATTCTTGTACTTGGGGAAACTCCTTTCACATCTACAGACACAGTGGGAGCGTAATTGAAGTGTACCAAATCACTAGCAGTAAGCTCTTCAATATTGAAAGTGCTGAAAGACTCTCCTGTCAGAATTCGAGAAATGCTGCTGTTTCATAACCTGAATTTTTGTCTAGAACATTTTTCATTTTTCTTGACACCATTTTACCAATGTCCTCTGACACTTTCTCCAAATCACTGGCTCTTTCCCCCCCACCACCAGCGCGAGCGAATCTCCTAGCGTTGCTCCTTTCTCCTGTAAGCATTGGATTCCTTCCGTCAAGGAACTGAAATTTGCCTTAATGAAGGCCAGCTCTCCTTCCATTTCGCTGCATGAGAACTGTTCCTGAGCAGCTTCAATTGCCCTCGCATCTTCTGTCTTCATTGAATATATAATGTTTTTCACTGCCTAAAACTGATAGCAGCAGTGAATTGTAGCATCAATCCACGTTCCTCACCTTGCGATCACGGATTCCGGGAGTAGCGGAACACGAGGAGCCATAGATTTAAATTGTATTTTACGAGTTGGAGCCTTGACGAAAATCTTCTTCGTCCACGACACGAAAGCATTAACTTGAGGAAATTTTGATCTCACTTCCTCCGTCACTCTGTGCTGGGCAAGTAATGTGCGCCAATTTCGTATAAAACGACTTCATTTACTTACCTGCTTTTAAAATACATGGGGCCTCATCGGTCACAAAAAGCAAGAAGACGTCGTGTCGTACACCCTCTGGCCACAGTAGGAACATCGACCTGTCAAAACGTTTACAAATTGTGGAATGATTAACGGATTCTAGCAACTCATTATTAAGCAGAAACACTTCACCTGGTCCATCAATTTCCAAGGTTCCAATGATGACGTTTGCCACCTAGCGAGCTTCCGTATCGCAGATCTTATCAATAGAAACGAAAATCTTCTTCCCATGCAATTTATTCCTAATCATTTCCATGATATTGTTGTAGCGCGTGGAAACGTAGTTTTTTCCTGAGGGTGGATTCATCCGGGTTAGAACGACCACAGTTCACGTCCAGATTTTTTTTTTTCAGAGCCCAAAACGGAATATTTGCAGACACCAGAGCATCACACAGATCTGAAAAAATCCGATGACTTATTTGCGCCTTTACATGAACACTGTTGCAATAACATTTGCACAGATTTCCTTTGCACTGCTCGCTTGTTGCTGCCGATATGTTGTACCGTGAAACATTTTTCTGCCGCTAATTTTGTGTCACACATTTTGCTGTATAAAATGTTACCGTCAGTTGAAAATACGTATATCTTCTCCAAATTCAGCTACAATCTGCTTTCAATGACACGATTTAGATGGCTTTGCTTTAGGCATCGTGATAAAATGAATCACTCTAGTGCAACACAGAATTCAACTTTTCACACCGAGAACTTTTCGTCAACCGTATCTTTGTCTGTGCCGTCAAGGGTGAGAAACTGAAGACAGACGGAGTTTTATGAGCAAACAATATGTCATAAAAAACGAAGGACTCATGACGACATTTTGCTGTCTCAGATTCGAGAATCGCCAACCTGGAGGACCAGGTCCCCATATTTATATCCCCCAGGAACAGGGTGGCCAGGTTGTACCCCCAGACACTGGGGAGTACACAGTACGGGAGCTATATAAGTGTCACTGTATTACACACTCCCAATTATTTCTCAGTTATCACAAACTATCACTGATTATCACACGCGTCCGGTTCTTCTTTCGGCGACTGCTGCTATACTCCAACTGTGTTGCTCCTGCTCACACACTCACTCTGATCACACACTAACTGTTGATCACACACTAACTCGTTCACTGCTGACTAACTCGTAACTCACTGTTGAATTGTGTTCGCTGCTCCGTATTTAGCCCCGTTACGGACAACACAGAAAACAGTTAAGTAATAGGCACCACTGTTGCGTAACGTCGTGTTTACCGACTGCCTAGGAACAGTCGTTGCACGGACTCCCCGCTGTGTTTACAAAGGCGTTGCTGGGCAGCGCTGCCGGGAGTTGTTTACGGCTGCACAGCAACCGCGGCATCCCTTGGCCACGTCACCGCTGGCGGGGTAGGGGAAGGAGTGTTGACTTGCCTGCTACCCTAGTAACGACAGCGCTCCGATGGTGTTACGTCACCGCTGGCGGAGGGAGGGGTGTCTTGCATAGCGCAACACGTCACAATATCTAATATTACTGATCAAAGCATTGGACCTTTTTTCGGTGTGCGTAATGAACGTTTTTCCTGTGACTTGGAGCATAAGACCAAGATACATAACTATAAAGGTGAGGTTGCCCCCATGCTTAATGAAGTGCCACACTGTGAAGACCACGTATATGAACAGGTGGAGGTATAGCTCCATGTATTGTTGACTTGTTGCGACCCACACATGAAAGCATCAAACATTGACCAATTATCTCCTTTTTAAATTCAAAATTTGGCTCCTCTTAGTGTTTATGACAAGCTCATTTGCTATGATTAGTACTGAGGTCTACCCTGCTTGCTGCTTTCTTGGGATATTTTGACGCTGAAGATGGAGGCAGTACGCTCCTCCGAAATGTCGACAAATTTTTGCATGCTATCGCTGCATCATACAGAGCTAATTAAGAAAGAACTTTTCACAGTCCCAATTGTAGGGAATTTCTGCGGCTAACGTCGTGCGTGGAGAATGGTTTATCGCATGATTAAAAGATGTCTCTGCCCATGGTTTCAACCGTCCCAATACCAGTTACTATGGAGTCCGTATTTTTAATAATCCATGGATGTTGCTACGTGCCTCAATAACATGACGTCACAGTTAATCATAAGTCGTTAAAATGGAGGCATGAAATATTGTAGTCGAGTTGTGCAAAACAAATTATTTCAAGATGGAGATAATAGAAAACTGTGTGACAAGTGAAGCAGAAAAATATAGTCCAGCGGTCGGCGAGTCAAAAATTCAGAAGATTTCTTTGTGTTGTATATATTCAGAAACTGATAAAAATCCCAGACGATTCAGGAAGAAAAACAAGTTTTGTGCATATCATACATTCAATCTAAAGAAGTTACAGTTGTGTGTTTGTTGGGCCCAATTTGTACCTTGTATGGTAAATTGTAGAAACATTTGGAGTATGTTTGATACAGATTAATTTCTGTGTAGATAGCCAATTAATAACGTAATACATATAACGATGGTATGTTGCTAGGTTTCCACGTTACGTTAGAGAATAAACAACGTTATATATTAAGCGAAACTTTCAAGGGAAACTTGGACTTGGAACTCTTATTGCAAACCATGGATATCCCGGGAATTGAAATTTGTGCTGAAGATCTCTTGTCATATAGAACTTCGATGCATCGGTTATCGGACACGGGGATACATAAATCGGTGATCCCATTTGTTGAGCTTACTGGCCATAAGTTGGAAGAGCCATTGGTTCATTCTTTTGGAATGGCAGAACTACAGTTAACAAAACATTTTAATCTAACTGGAAAACTACATAGTTTCACAAGTGATAGAAGAAACTGTATGAGGCACGAGAGTTTTTTGCCTCCAAAAGGAATATACAGTCAGAAGTTCCCAGCAGTTTCCCTGTCACAATTGGTAGGGGGATTTGTTGGTAGTAAAAGCCAACTAGGATCCTCTAGTAGAGAATCATGTCAAATTTGGGACATTATTTTTCGTAAACTTTCAGAGTTCTGTTGTGCACCACAGCCTGTGTGCTGCTCATTATTTGCAAACAAAAATTCTCCAACTTGTTACAATTTTGGAAACAGTTTGCACCGAAAAATACAGGGACCCTTTTCTCAGGGAAGTGTTTCGACTCTTGGTGGTTCACATGTCATAGAAGAAGACATTGCTAGCCCATTGCAAGATATGATAATTGGTACACTGCCACATCCTAAGACTGTATCATGTAATTCTATTCGTTGGTCATCAAAGTCTGCTCCTTCTGTGATATCAAGTTCTTTGTGGAATGGTAACAAATTTTGTCCTCCATCTGATGTTTTGAAGCAGTCATATGCTGAAGTGGCAAAATCTTTTTCTGTAGCTCAACAAAGTAAGCAACAGTGCTCAAGAGCACCTACTATGAAAAGGAGAAATAGCTCTTCACGTTGTGGTAACATGTTGAGAAATAGCGTAAGACAGTTTGTTTGTACATACCACCATGATTCATCTGGAAAGGGACATAAATTGGCTGTTGGCTGCACAAAGAAATCAAACTATTCTAAATATAAAGCAGTAAATCTGGAACAAGTAAACAAGACTACAGAAAATAATAGAGATATTTGTAAATCAAATTTTGAAAGAATAAATAGTGGGAGGAATATTCAGGATATGAAACAGGATTCTCTAAGGACTGTGTCTAAGAAAGTAGACATGGATTGCTCTCAAGTGATGTATGATGCTAGTACAGGTGACAGTTCAAATTGCGAAAACATTAGGAAAGATAAACGTACTAAATCATGTACTGTAATAAAGTGTAGCTCATCCAAAGGTGGAGATATGGATGCATGTACTGTGTTCACTAATGAAGTTGATGGTGGCAGCATATCTGTTGTAGTTTGTGCATCTGGTAAGGTACAGACATCAACCTCTAGTCCTGAAAGTCATCATTGTTCTGAAGAAAGTTCACCTAGAAATAGATCGTCATCAGATTGTTCAACTGATAGTGATGACAGTTTTGTGGTTTTTGAATCCGGTGTGGATTCTGATCCTGTCACAGTGGTACTAGTCTCTGATTCCGAACTCTCTGAAGATGAAACCATTAACCATCTCAGCAATGATGACAGTGATGATGATTATGATTATGATGACGATGACGATGATGATGATTGTGATGTTGAAAAGGTGGAAAGTGATGACACAGAGGTGAGTAAGGTTTATGAAGTATGGTTCAGTGGTACTGTACAGCAGCCACATAGCTTGTTATTTTATTTATCTCGTAATGGCTTTGGGCTATGTTTTAAGTTAATGACACTAGTCAGTATTTCATATTGGACAGTTGGTTAGTGGATTTAGGATTAAAACCTTGCTGCTCATTTTCAGCGTTTGTCATAGCAAATAAATTCTGTGGTTTTAGTCCTCAAGCGAACTATATCAACCAAGCGACTGCCACTTGTCAATGAAGTTAGTGCCAATTTTAGCAGATACAGGGTGTTGCGTGATCAGTGCAGTGAATCCCCACGGCTGTTAATTTAGTTTTTCTGTGATGGTTTTCATGACAAATAAAGCAGACTGAAATTTAGAAACATAACCTATCCTGATCAGAGCCACATTAGGACAGTTTCTGTTTCTTGAATTGTGTATTCCAATTTGTCCAATTGAGATACCACTAGGAACTTGACCTTTCATCTGTAATTAATAGGTAATGTTGTACCACAATTTTTTGCTTATGCCAGAAAAGAATTGTAATTACTGTTGACATTGATGATCTTCATTAACTTTTAGTGTGACCCGTTTCGACCTCTTTCCAGAGAACCCCTTTTTCCAATATCATCTTCACATGAGTAAGTCCTTGCTTTCAGAGAAGACAATTTCAGGGTGTCTTTTCACTTTTAATGATTCCTGAACTTTTATTGGGGCACTGACTTTGCTTCATAACCTTGTAACCCTTTGTTTCAGAGTTTTTGCTTCATAACCTTGTAACCATTTGTTTTCAGACTGTCACTGGACTAGAAGAAATCAATGCAAGATGGCAAAGAGGCTATTCTAAATACTCAGGCTGTGAGAAGAAACCTGTTAAGGTATGTATGGCAAGGGTCTTCTAGATCTGGTGGTGAAACAGACATTTTAGTTGCTGGAAGAAAGGTAGATCTGTATTTTCTAGTACCTTGCTGTGACTCTTTCCAGTTGTACTCCATGCTCTAAACACTTTCTCGCCAGGAATAAGATCCTGATAAAATATGTAAGATTGAAAAGAGATAATTTTCAAGTTGTTGGTCTTAGCTTCCATAGATGTGGTTGCAGTTAACCGATATACCACAAGTGAGTAATTAAAATTGTCATAATCCCAAAAGGAAATTCTTGAACACTGAACAGGAAGTTACTCATAAGACGTGATATATCAGTCCCCATGGCAATTTTATTCATTTATACTCTGTTATTACTGTCATATTGTTTATTTTTTATAACAGTTCATCATCCAGAGTGATGATGCAACTGAAAGTTGTATTATTTCTGTGAATTTATGTTCATAACTTTCCACTTAGTATCATGTTTTGACATGGCTCTTAATGTATCCGTCATTCTGGAGGTAAGGTAAGGGTGTCCCTGTGCTCAAGTAATTAAGCACTACGCCATGAAGGCATATGGGGAGTGGATGTATAGATCCACATTTTCTTGACCTCGGCACTAGCTGGTGTTGAGTGGTCGGTTTCATGCCCCTGCTGCTTTATCCCCCGGGGAAAGAGCCCTTGGTACCCATTGGATAGGAGACTGGGTGGGCCCTAGAGCCACTCTGGACGATTTGGAGAAGAGAAAATTCTTGACCCTACCAGGACTCGAACTCCAACCTGTTGCTCATCCAGCCCATAGCCAGTTGCTGTACTGACAGGTGGTACCCAGTTGAATATTGACTACAAACCAATTTCCTGCGCTGGGGTTGTCATGATTTTCCTCATTTCCTCCAGATGTACAAATTTTTCCGATACATCATTTATAATCATCCCACCATATATGTTTCACAATTGGATACAAGACAGTAAAGTGAAGTATCTAATGGATTCTAAAGTGTTCTGATGATGGTGTATAGCACTCAGAATTAAAAGGTTTTTGGATGATGGACGAAGTCCAAAAACCTAGACATTCTGAAGTATCTAACTTCAGTTAGGCATGTTTAGTTATATCATGTCTGACTAATGTCTTGGTAATGTGACAGGCTGTGTTGAATTAAATGTGTCATCAGTATTACATAGAGTCTTTTGGAATGTGCCATTTTGTAGTTTAGTAGATGAGTACCAGTTTTTTGGAGGAACCTGCAGACTCCATATCCAGGGTGGAGAGGTCTACTATCCTAAAGGAGGAGAAGCAGGTTCCTCTGAAATGTCAGTATGCATTACAAAAATTAACACTGTCACGTCCCAAAAGACGGTAATCATGCTGTCTCATTACCATGAGTATCTCAAATCCAACATAATTTTTAATACTTAGTTAAAGTCTATCCAGGACCGCCTCTGTGGTCAAGAGTTCCTGGATACAGATCCAGAGGTCCTGGGTTCTAGATCCGGCGCTACCATATTTTCTGAGAAGTAGTGGATGTGGAACAGGGTCCACTCACCCTTGTGAGGATAATTGAGGAGCTATTTCAAGGAAATAATGGCTGCAGTCTAGAAAACAGAGATTAACGGCTGTAGAGATCCATTGCACTGACCACATGACACCCTCTATCCGCAAAAGTTGGCACTAATTTCGCCAACAAGCAGCGGTCTCTCGGTTGGTATAGTTCGCTTGCAGACTACAGGCCATATTTTTTTTTTTCCCGGTCTTGCCAGGTGAATGATGAGGTAGTGTGTTGACATAGGCTGTGATCATTCTTCTCACTTCTCGTCCCGGTTGTTTATACTACTTGTTTTTTTGGTAATATAGAGAGAACATATGGTCTGTATAACATGCATAAGTGGTGACTGGAACGATGAAGAAAAAAGTGTTATTAATATTTTCGGTTGGAGTGTTTTCCTTAAATTCTGGAATGCCGTACTGTGATTATCAGTGTTATGAAATTTCCCACCATTTTGTCTTCAATGTTTTCTGGTCTCACACAGATTCTCTCTGTTGAATTTTCTCCTTTAACTCTTTGATGGATATTTTAATATGTGTACATTCTCCGAATTGACTTCTCGTGGTATTCATATACGCTTAAATTTCATGATTTTAAGAGGTCAGAAGCTCTTGTCTTTGGTGTGTGATGAAACTTATTTGTGTTGATTGTGAAAATGAAATTAAAGTTTGACTGCACTGTACTCATCATGCTGGCCAGAAGGAAATATGAAGATCTTACTACAAAGGAAGTCTCTGAAATTATTACTGATTACAAACATGATGGTGACAAATGGGATCATATATATGTTTTCACGAAATTATAGACAAATGGATAAAGCTGACAAGAAAATTTGCTTAAGCAAATGATTGAAATTTTCTTAAGTTTAGTGTTCAGTCCAGGGGCATGAGGTAGCGTAGTTGGTTGAGGGCCTATGCTACAAGCCGGAAGGTTGCGGGTTCAAGTCCCAATAAGATAACCTAAGAATTTTCTTCCAACAAGTCTACAAGGTTAGGCTTTGTGTTATGTTTTTAAAAGTTTAGGCCTTTGGTTCCATTTTAGAAAACTTATGATTTTAGTTTTATTTTTAAAAATAAATATCTGAAACCATTATGAGGTTAGGCTTTGGGGTTTGTTCTTAGAAAACTTCCGTGGTTGGTGGTGCTAAACATTGTGATTCAATATTAAAGTTACTAATGTGACCTGTTAATATGAAACTACTCTACTGTGTTATGGAAATTGCTTCTATCTCTGCCTTGACATGAACACAGTATGTCAGATGACCTATGCTGTTGGGCCCTTTGGTAGAGCTGCTTGAAAACCGTGGTTTGAAAGTTTTTGTTCTAATATCTTCACCTCAAGACACAAATAGAACCAGTTTTTCAGAGGTAGTTTTAGTAAATACAGATATGTAGAGAGTCCACAATAATGATTTTAAACAACTCAAGGTTCTGCTTGTCAGCATTTACATAGTGGAAATATATAGTATGAGAAAGGTAGTTCACTAAGTTTTGTGGCTAATAGCTCATGTTGCTCATTAACCTCTACACAAATTGAAGAATTTGAAAAAAAATCAAGTACATATTCTTCCCAGTACATGATGTTAATTCTACAAAGAATGTGATTTCGGATTTCAGGTTCATTTTGCCTGCGACACCTCACTGATGACAGTCCATCCAATGGTAAAGTGGAACCATGCGTACCATGAAGCTAGATGTGGTCCATGGGAACAAATGGCCAGGGATAGAGTGAGATTCATGGCACGCATCAAGCAGATGGAGCCTGTGCTTGCTGCGGTGTTTTCTGCGGAACACAGACAGTGTGTATGGAGCAAGCGCATGACAGAAGAGTCCCCCTAAATCTTCTCTTAAATGAGTTACTCATATCCATATTACTCCTTAATAACAGACATGTGAAAATCTGGAGAAGAAAGGTCTTTAAGCTCTAGAATTCTTCTTGATAAATAAAATTAAGCCTTAATAGGTCGTGAAATATTAATTTTTTCAAATATCATAAGTGTACTGCACCATGTTATTTAATAAAATTAATTGCATAATTGTTATTTCAATGGCTTGACTAAATACTGTTGTATTCGCCATGGTGTTCATTTTTAATGAATTAAGGCAGTTGCATAAAGTGGCTTGAAATGTAGTGTTGAAATATTTCTGTTTTATATCGGTCCAGTGTGATCAGTGTAAATGTTGACAGTAATAGGGCAAAGAGTTGGAAAGAAGAGCATTTTGTGTCATTTTGTATGTATACCTTTACAGCTGAATTTATACATTTTCTTTTAATTTCAAAATAATGTCTATTTTTTATTCAGTTACCAAAAGAGGGAGAAATATCTTCAGAGGATTTTGTAGGCACATTTATGAAATTTAAAAATATTTGCATAAACTGATTCAAAGTGAATTTCGATCTTCTTTAGGTGTACAAAAGTTGCAACAATGTCACATGTTAACAGTAAATAAATAATTGTAATGTATCTGCAGTGAATATCTGTATTGCCAGCCCCATTGCTACAAGTTTCAGAAAAACTGTATTTAGCGTAGTTGTACTTTCTTCAGACACACACACACACACACACATATATATATATATATATGAATTACACACAGTACAAACTAGTGCCAATGCTGTATAGTCCCAATACAAAGAGCATTATTAAATAACTGTCTTTAAAAATTACATACACAGTATGTAAACATTTGGTGGCAAGTCTCTTGCTGTCTGTCACATTGGTTCAGTCACTGCCATGAAAAGGTTAAAGGTTTGGAGAAATAACCTCGGTATAAAATGCATGCAAGAATGGAAACAGTGGATGCCTCTTATTTTCATAAAATATTGCAGTACTGAGAATTAGAGGTATGTGAATCTCACATTCTTCTAAGAAAGATAGAGTTACCAGCAAATCTGTCTAAATGAAGTTGCTTTGCTAATGTGTCCAGGAAAATGGTAATGATCCTCTGATTCAATTCTGTTGGACCCCCTCCATACCTTTATTCTCTGCTCTCTCTCTTTTGAATATCACTTCTTACATTCTCTTCGCACCTCAACACAAACTGAGTATCATTATTTTTTGTATGCAATTGCACATTGTATACAAGCTGAAAAAGCTAAGAATGTAGTGACACAAAATTATGAAGAATTAAAATTACCTAAATGAGAATAGTCTTGGTCTTTTTTGGGATTTCATATTTACCGTCTCTTAAAAAAACTTTAGTTCTTCCTTAATACAATATCGTACATTTTATTTTAGGTGTTTATAATTTCTTTGCTAAAAGTACCAATTGAAAGTATCTCCCCCCCCCCCTTAAGTAAAAGTTTAAAATTTTGATTGTGGTGTAGGAGGAGATAGTATAAGTTCGGAATGACAAATGAAATTCTGGACTGACTTTTCACATTATAGTTCAGCAGCCATTCCATGCTGGTTGCCTTCCACCTTGATGCAACAAATTTAGCAGTTCTGCCTTTGTAGAAACGTTTATGAAAACCCTGTGTTTTGAACTCCACAGATATTGTCTGCAACTTTTATTTATTGCTGTGGTCAGTAGATCTTATCTGCTTGCATATGAAATTCAGTTGTGGAAAGAAAAACGTCACACATGGTTATGTCTGGGGAGGTATGGAGTTAATGCTGTTTCTGGCCAGAAATTTATTCACACATTTGAAGACTTAGGGGAATCATTTTTTCATGATGGAGGAACCAATTTCCAGTGTGCAGTTTTCAGGATGTTTTCATTGCATCTTCCATTGATGCTGCAGAACATCTGCATACATACGTTGATTCTCATTTTGTTCCTGTGGAATGTTCTGCTGATGTCAAGTTCCATCAGTGTTAAAAACATGCCGTAAATGGATATCATGTTCAGTAACATCCGTTCTACTTTAGAACTTCAGAAACATCTCATTTTAGTTGCACTCACTATTTTCTCTCCAAAAGCACGTTTAACATGGCATAAGCTTCTGTAGCAGTTTTTCCTAGCTTCAAACTTGAGGAAATTTCATTTTTTGAAAAAATTATTGAATAACACATGGTTAGTATGAAATTAACATCAGATTATACAGTAACTTATATTGTATTATCACTTAGCAGGAGAATTCTATTAGCTAGTAGTGCCACATTGCAGTTAGTCTGGATATTTTTATTGCACCTTGTGTAGTGAGATACCAGCTTTTATCAATGATGCCATCTCAGAAACTGTGAATAAATTACAAAAGTAATCCTGAAGGAACAAGAGAAGGTACGCTGCTCTCAACAGTCATGTGCCTTGGGACAGAATGAATAATTTAATATGCTTTCAAAGGGAACTGAGTTTAAAATATTTTACCTTGAAAATGTTACGTAACTGCTGAAAACTACTGAATGAACCAGGGTCATTTTTTCTTATTTTGATGATGGCAAACTGTCAGCCTGTCATGTCAGTAATCATAACAAACTTATACCCTTCAGTCATATGTTTCCCGCTATTATTAACCCAATGAAAGGGACTAGATTCTGTGTGGGTTCCCTATAAATTGAAAAACAGACATCCTGGTATCATGCAGTTTTGTTTTCTGTTTCTTCAGATGCTGATGTTCTGTGGGTACAGTGTAGAACAAGTTGCCGGTTTTCTGGGGGCGATGGGCAGTGGGAGGAACTTCGGTGAGAATCCAACAGAAAAAGAAAATAGGGATTGAATTAGATTATGAATTTATGAATAGTTTTGCATCTTTTGTTCTAACATCAAAACATTTTTTGAAACGTTTTAGCTCAGTGACACAAAAATTACCCAGCATAAAATAATTGTAGTAGATTAGGTCATTATTTACACAAAAATCCCTACATTCCCAAATATCTAGAACTCTTCCCCACTTGACAGAATCAGTTCATTGAGTGCTTTATTATCATCATCAGGGAACAAGTGAGAAATTATTATGAATAGTTTAATATTATTGCAGATACCTAGAATGCTTCTAAGGGCAACAGAGTGCTTATGAATCTAATATTGACAAGCCTTAACTTAGAAGGTGAAGTTGGCTGGAGGTAAATAAAGTAATGTAACAGCTGATGCAGTTCCTCATGTGGAAAGATGGTTTTATTCTTAATTGTGATTTGTACTTTGTGAGAGAAATATTCTCTTCAAAATGAGCATGATTTACTTATTCAATTTATAGATGGAAAAGTTTATTTGACAGTGAACTGATATTTCTTAAGTTTTGGGGATTCTTCATGTACCTTAATAGAATTCTTTTCTTTGTTTTATATGCCTATATAATTTCACCTAAATATTATTACAGGTATACATTCTGACAGTAGATGTTGTCACATCTAATAAACCTACATATGTGATAACACAAATGAATTGACTGTAACTGTTGATTCAGTCTGTATGAAAACAAATGTGATTAATAGAAGTACAACCACATGGTCTTCTTAGTAACATTTATTGAAATACGAGTGTTAATCTCCAAGATATGTGTATGTATAATATATATTTAGTTGCTGTTTTAAACAGCCAGTTGATAGTGATTATATTTGCATTTGTTTATTTTTGTAGAATATTGATAGGTATAGCTAATTATACGTTACTTGAACCATGATGGCAGTGTATTTTAAGGTAGATGATGGCCGTTAGCAACATTTTAAGTCTGGTGTATATGTGGTGTACTGTTGGAGCTGCATTACTGCCCATTTTCAGTAGTTTGTTGTGGAAAAAATTATATTGAAAAACATTTTATGTATAATTAAGAACTATAAAATAATACAATTGTTGGAGATGTTCACCTTCTTTGTTTATACCTTCTTTTAATCTTAACATTGCTTTACTCATCTCCTATGTTCGTTTTTGGTGATACCTGCGACATCTTAAATAACATTCAAACATGCCCTTACAAAGATTCAGACTGGATTTTGTAAGGGGGCAACTAATGTCATAAAATTAATAGGAAAATTTTCTGCATAAGATTGTAGTCTTTTTGGTTGTGATGCTGTATTCTTGAAGGTAGGTACCAGCATTTTGGTGAAGCATACATGAACACTTATGGCTGTGAAAAATGAAAATTCATATAAATTTGTTCATTTCAGCATTTTACATACCTTTGCTGAATTTATGTGTCAAAAGTGTATAGTCTTGAGGGTAGTAACTTGCATAGTTTTGTAGAGAGGGACCACATTCTGCAAGAATCTGTTGCCATCATCCTCAAGATAAAAGAAACACTCTTCTTCTGTGAAGCCAAAGGTAGAACATTTCTGTGAAATGTAGGTATTCATATATCAGGCTACATGGCATCACATCCCAGAAGAATTAATCTTGAGGATCGCTACCATGAGAACCTAAAATATCACCTATGCATGGTACTTTTTTTTTTCAGAGGGCTGGAAAATTTTAACATTTTCAGGTCCTCTGTAGGCCTGAACCAAACACTAGTGAAAATTGAGTTCTGGTCTAACTTTGTTTTCTGCATAGATTATGTATTAGAGCCTTTTTATTGAGTCTTAAACAAGGAATTGCATGGTGAAGCCCATGCTTGTTGCAACATTGCATTCTCGTTCAGTCACATGTTCTGTGAAAACTGCATGTCAAAATTATATTAAGAGGAGTTTTCATCTCTGTGTTCAACAAAGAATGATGCAGTTGGCATGAATATCTGTACTTTGTGGCCGTATCACATTCATCTTTAATCGCATTTTCCATGAAAATTAGGTGCCAAGTCACTTTTATCAAAGGACATTTTTGTGTAAGTGTACATCAAGGAAACACATGATGGTTTCCATAGCTGTGAATACACATGTGGTTGCCATATTGTACCCAGTTTTGAAACTTAATTTTCTGAGAAAATTATTAATCAGTTTAAATTTTATCAACAGCACTTTTGTCTTGATGTTCATAAAGGAATTGTGTGATGAAGCAATTAGGCATGCATATCCACACCAAGTTTCCACGCATTCAGCTTTAATTGCATGTTCTGTGAAAATTATGCATTGGTCAGAATTTATTTAGAGATTTTGTCTCAATGTTACATCAATGTATAACATGGTAGAATCCATAGGCACAACTATCCATATGATTCCACATCACACTCATCTGTAATCACTTCAATCTAAAATGCAGTATTCACATATTTTACATACAACATTGAGGCATATTTTTGGGGTGTATTCAGTGCTTGGATGCGATACCGCCCCACCTCAAGCCATGGGTATTGTACATTGCATTTACTGCCAAAGAAGTAACGGGATGCTTTTAAGCCATTTAGAAGAGAACCGGGATGCCATCCCGCCCCACCTCAAGCCCTGGGTGTATTAGTATATCAGTTATGAGAATAAATGCTGTAACTGAAGGATAATGTATGTAAGTGGAGAATGTAGTAATACTTACTTACGGAGCTGAGCCCTTCTGGAGGAGCCACCAATTCTGCAGCTACTCAAGAATTTCCCAGCATTTTATGGAACCCGAAGGTTCATTACTATGTTCACAAGAGCCCTCCACTGGTTCCTACCATCAGCCAGATCAATCCAATCCATACCATCCCATCCTATCTCTCTAAGATCCATTTTAAAATTGTCCACCCACCTACGCCTTGGTCTTCCCAGTGGTCTCTTTCCTTCTGGCTTTCCCACCAATATCCTATGTGCATTCCTCTTTTCCCCTATTCGTGCTACATACCCAGACCACCTCATTATCCTTGATCACAATGTAGTAATGCAAGAGGAAATTAAATCTTAGTTGGAAACTCTAATTTCAGTCGTCCAAGTGGAGTGTAATATTAAAATGAATATTAGAGAAACAGAATATCAAGCTATGATTTGGCACAGGCTAGGGATGTGAAGATAATAAGCATTTTGGGTTCATACTGAAAAGTTGTATACTGTTCGAAGCATGTACTGCTGAGGGTTCCCATGACGTGGAATTATCATAACTAGTCAGCAGGGTTATGGTAACAAAAGAAAACTAACGGTTTGAATTAATTCTAGATGCTGATTCCAAGTCTGGACACAAAAACTTTGATTCACATTATGATTTTACAGATTGAATTTTGAGCACAAGTGTTATGAGTTTGCTTTTTCTTTACTTTTGTATTTCTTAGTGGGTTTATAATTTTGTTTATCATAATGTGAGAATACCATATATGATTAGAGGGTAAACATTTATTCTGATATAAATACTGTCATTTCAAATTGCTTAATAAGTGGTATGTTGAGTTCAGGGCTGTCACCATAATAAGAAGAAAAGAGTGAAAATTATGTGTGTTACAGTTACTTGACTGCCATTTCTGTGATATAATTGATTTTGTCAGGACTCCAGTTGCCAAAACGTTTTTTCTGGGTTCTAGAATACCAGACGATAAACAGTGTCTGAAAACCCAGTAATTCTGAGTGTTATACACCGTCGTCAGACCCCACAATTTTCGTTCGAATCCTGCTGAGCATCAACAAGGGGGCAACACACTTCGTTAGTAAATAAATAAAACTAATACTCTGTTATAATATTTTATTATCATGTTACAACAAAGTAAAAAATACCCGAATCTTTAATTTTAATTTGTAATTTATTATATTCTCTCAAGCACAATAGAGCACTGTGGTCGCGGTGCAAGGGCCAAGAAGGCCGACCCCTTATACATTCATTCATTATATTCGCTAATATGGATCCATATTAGTCCAGCGATTCAGTGACGACTGTTACGAATTTATTGTAACCCCATCATGTTGATCACAATGATCAAAACATGTCGTGGTGTAGAAATAAAAGGGTATGAAAAATAAACAAACCCCATGGTTTTAGTCCGCAAGCGAACTATACCGACCGAGCGACCGTCGCTTGTCGGCGAAGTTAGTATGAACGCGTTAATATTAGTTTTATTTACTTGTAAAATGTTTTGGCCACATTAATTCCTATCTCGCCATATATAGCGATATATAGAATCATATTTTGTGCAGCAGTAACGTTGGGACACAACTAAATGTGAAGTATCTCAGACTTCTAAAATATCAAACCACCGATAGATGGCATATATTTCTTTCAACGAGCTACACTGCGTTAGGGAGAAGGCAATGGAAGGTAGCCGATGAAATTAGAAGGACCTGAATTGTGAATAAAGTCCAAATAGTATAGAGAAAAGGAACAGTTTAAAGGATGAGACAGTGTTAGGGAAATATTTAGAAGAGTTTGAGGACGAAGTTAACGTATTTGTGACGATAATCAGCTCAGTGGTAAGCTCCGGGGACGCTAAGGCAATGTAAGACACCTGCGGAAAGCCACCGGGCTTCACGAGGAACATTTCAACGAAATTCATTGGGAATCAACCAGATAAAATTGTTCAATGAAGTGTAGAACATTAAGAAGCTGTGACAGAATAAGATGGTTATAAGAATGTGCTACAGAGGGCTGAATGGGCATTATTTCTCTGTATTTCTGAGCTGTACTGAAGTGAGTATTCTGTTTCAGTGTTATGAAGGATCTTTGCGTATATAATGCTATAATGTAATTAAATACTATCTATGGCGCGGCCTTAGCTCAAGCGGTTAGTCGCTATCTTCTCTGGTCAAGTGACGCTGGGGCAGGTTTTCTCCGAGTACTTCGGTTTCCCCTGCCAATCTTAATTCCACCAATTGCTCCACAATCACCCTCACCTATCATCTGGGGCTGGTACAATAGGCTGCCGCAGTACAAGGGACTTAGTTCCACCCCACAAGCAATAAAAAACCCTCAGATGTGTTCTCATGTTTTATTTAGTAGAAATTATGAAAAATGGCTTTTCTTGCAAAATAAAGTGTAAATAAGGAATCGTGAATCTGTATTACAGTTATTACCATGAGTCATTATAAGTAAACTAAAGGAAGGCGAAATACCATACAAGTAGAAGAAATATCCCTTCTGATGAGGTTTCTGTGGACGAATATGCAGGTGATTCTGATTGTGTAGTAGTTATTTGGAGGACAATCTAGCAGTCAGATAAAGGAAATACACGAAATGCTGGTTTGCAACTACAGCAGTATCTGCTGCTGGTGCCCATTCTGTATAATATTTCCAGCTTCCACTCCACTTATGCACCCAACACATCACTCAGTTCGATCCAAAATTCCATTTCTGTAGTTAACAAATCATTCTCGGTGCATATGGGGTAACCACAAAAGCCAATACGATCTCCTCTACATAATGCAGAATATGGATCAGGTAGATCTTTAAGAAATGGAGAATTTTTTTTAAACCAATTATAATTTTTTGTATGTATTTAGTCCCTCGATTAGTCCGGTTTCAAACAGTCTGGGATGTTGACAAAACCGATTACCCAGACTATGTGAGGTATTGCTGTACAATATTTTATTACTGAAAGTAATGGTAGACTTACCTAAATTTTGGTTATGCAATTTACTATACATCAGATGTAATGGTTATACCTCATTGACTTGCTTCAATTATTTAGTACAGTTTCATTCGTACAAATATGAAATGTTTTTTTTATTGCTAGTGGGGTGGGACTAAGTCCCTTGTACTGCGGCCACTTCTGGCCTATTGTACCAGCCCCAGATGATAGGTGAGGGTAATTGTGGAGCAATTGGTGGAATGAAGATTGGCAGGGGAAACCGAAGTACTCGGAGAAAACCTGCCCCAGCACCACTTTGTCCACCACAAATCCCACTTGGCCAGACCCGGGATCGAACCCGGGCCGCCACAGTGGGAAGCCAGCGACTAACTGCTTGAGCTATGGCGCGGTTCAATGGTTGTACTACCATTATTTGACTTTTTTTAATTAGGTAATGGCTTTTCATCTGCACTGGATATAACAGTTATGATGTCATGGCTTGTTCACGAGAGCCTTTGTGATGGCACAGTGTACCATATGAAGGGGAAGTAACAGTGACAACCTTAAGGCAGGTGAGACTGTATAATTTTGTTTTTATTTTACATTTGTAAATTCTCAGAATTAAAAAGCAAATGTTGAAAACATATTTCTTATTAAGTATTAGGTGTCATGTAAGTAATAAAAAATATATGGATTAGACAGAGTGCTTCAACTAGTCATGATTTTCCATTGTCACTTGAGCAGAGTAATAAATATTATAGAATCATAGCAAGGTAGGCAGTACTGTTCAGTGTATAATTTTTACTGGGTCTTGAAGTCCTTGGTGTGAGTTCTCTGTTACTAGCTTCAGAACAAACTTATTTGTATACCGCATTGGTTTTACTGTGAGGTGCTTAAAGGGTTATTAACTGTAGAGATCCTGGATTGCTTCAGATATTGTCAGTATAGTTCAAGTAACCACATCTTGGTATTAATAGCAGAACCTTAGTACTTCATGTCAAGTACAAATTTCATGATCAGAATTTCTTTATAAATGAGAATTGCAAAATAAATATGATTAGTGGATATGTATATATGTACACATTCAGGTATTAAATTGGGGACTGGAAAATCTGTGGATTCACTTGCTCTTCTAAAGTAGTGTTTCAGGTTTGATAACCTATCAGGCTTAATTTACCCAACCAGAGTACTTAAGTTAATGCTGTTACCTGATTCTAATTCATTAAGTCTCGGCAATATTACTTTATACCAATATGAAGGCAGACTTGCCGATTGCCTGCAGTATATTTGAAATACACTTATTGGCAGTAGAACCAGCTCCTACACATGTATATCTAATATCCCATTTGTTGTGCTTGTTGGATGTACATAAGTTGCAGCAGATTAGTTTGAAGTTTCAAGAGTAGAAGCCTGAAGGTCTGGATGTTCAGTGCTGAACTCTAGAACATATTAAGCTTCATCTGCTTGCCATGAATACCATTTCATGGCATAGTATTTAGGCACAGATGCAACCATACCTTTATCTTTTGAGCTGAGATTGATTTATGTTGTGCAAGCAATTTGAACAATGCATGAAATTAATTTGCCATCAAGTATTATTAGCGAATAAAACTTTTGTCTGACTGAGTGGGTTCAGTTCAGCAATAATATCCATTTGTATTTGTACCTGGTCTGATTCGTTGCTGGGAAACAGGTCTCTTCTAGGTGAGGATTTTTGTGGTCTTCTTCAGTATCAATGTAAAATTATGCGATTTTACCCTCAGATAAGCTGTCATATCTTCCAACATATCAGCCTCATGTCCCATTTAATGCTACATAAATACAATACAATACAATACAATAAATACAATACTATTAAATAACCAAGAAATACTGGTATTTACAAGAGGCATGTGGAGACATCTGTTCAAGATGCCACATTCTGCTGGAACTATGGATAGCCAACATGGACTTCACTATACAAGAGTCTGCCATCACAACTGACCACATATGGAGAATCAGCATATATAGGTCAATTTTACACTCCACTAGGACCTTGATTAGATTCCTGGAACATCGCTGTGCTTGAAAAGATAATAGGACAGCGTGGGTCTTCACGCATGATAAAGCCAACCCACCCAAGGGAGCAAACCCTGACAGAAAATTCTGAACCACTCCAGGTTCAGAGGTGGTACGAAGGATTGGTAGCCCTCCCACAGAAAACGTTTCTTATTTACAATCTTCAAAGAAATCAGCCTGACGGTGTTGGTAACAAAATGTAAGGATAGAATTGGGAGTGTTCTCAGTGAATGAGAGAAGAAGAAGATACAGACGGGATTGGTTTGAAGATGCAGAAAGGCGGAAGAATGATGAGTGCCAAGTACGTGCCCAAAGGAAGCAGAGATACCGGTAAACTGCACGGAAGGTGAATTCATAGAAGTCGGGACAGGCCCTTGAACTGTAGAAGAAGATGAAGCAGAAATTTGTAGCCCAGCAACAATGAAATTTAGCCTATGGGTTATTATACTGACCTTATTCACAAAAAGTCATAGCCAGAAATACTAGTAAACTTAATGTTTTTGTTTGTTTGTTAGTTTATTTATAGTTATAGTTATTTTTCAAAATAACGTTATACTTAAGTAGACGTTTGGTATACATCAAAATTATGGGACATAATTGCAGTTTCGCGTCGTTGCCATCTTTGTAATCGTTGACTTATAAATAATATTTCATGAAGACTATGTAAGTATTACTGCATATCATTTTTCAGATGTCTAGCTCTAATGGTTCGTTGGCTATCGCTATGAAAATGGAGGATAATTATACTGTTCTTGCAGTCGCCATTTTGTCGGTTTACATTATACGAAGGAATACCGTAACAGAAGTTGGATACAATGCACAATTTCAAGTTCAAGACCCTAAATTACGTGGAGATAATGTCGGCACTCTTCACAAGTTCGCGCGCCGGCCATGTTTTATTACCGGTTGCAGGTAAATAATACGTGGTTTGGTTGACAACCCCTAGTGGCATAAGGTTCATACCAAATATCATGTAAGGTCAGTAGGTTCAACCCACACACAGACAACACAGTGGTCTCATAAGTTTATTCGTTGCCTCAGGGATGGTAAGTAGTCTTAACAAATTAATCCTAACCTCAAAATGTTACCTCCCTTTATGACGAACGAAGATCTTGGAACCGAGTCGGAAGTATAACCGTTACATTTGGTGTACAGGAATTTGTACTAATTATATATCGCTAAGGTTATGAAGACTACTGCTTTCCAGGAATAGGCGGCGTTTAATCTGGTAGATTATTATGAACGTTTTGAGAATGTTCTGCATGACGTCACAGGCGACAGAAATCTTCATAGTTACCATTGTGCAGGGCTTCTTTTATAATAATTCTTAGTCGTTGCATGCAGTCTACTTCCGAACCTGTAAAGAAACCCTCCTTATGTCGTCATAGTACGATACTTATGCATCAGGGTGGGTTTACGAATTCACTTTCACATAAAGATATATTCCTTGAAGCCATGTGAAATGTCTGGAGTAGTGTTTGTACCGGAAAAGATTCATCAGGTGTGATACAGCACAGTGAAAGTTACACCATCAAGACCGCTACAACTATCGCTCGACCTACATTCGGATCTTCACGCGTACTGCTCTATAATTTCGACGACGCGGATCAACCTATCGGTTCAGTTGCACTCGTTGACTCATTGTAATATTCATAGTCGACTGATGTGCATTTGTTGGCCACGACTGCCAACACATTAAGCAGTTGATACAATATAAATCTTCAGTCTAACTAATAAAATAATAAAAAAACGGTAATTATTTTCTGTTGCACTCGGTTCAAGACGCTGTATCCGATATTGAACGACTGGAAAGCCCTGTTAACCAGAATTTGACTAATTATGATGTTAAAAAGAGTGAAATATTGGTATTCTGTTTTCTAGATTATGTGTATATGTATAGTGTATCTACATTGTGTGTATGTGTGTATATATATATATACATGCACACGAGGCACGCGGTAGCGTAGTTGTTGAGGCACTATACTACAAGCCGGAAGGTCGCGGGTTCAAGTCCCGTTGAGGTGGATTTTTCCAATTGATTTAATCCTTCCAGGCGCACTATTGCCCTGGGGTCGGCTCAGCCTCTAACAGAAATGAGTACCAGGAATTCTCCTGGGAGGTAAAGGGCGACCGGCATATAAGACTGACAACCTTACCGCCATCTTTGAGCCGGTTGTCTAGATAATGTGGGAGCCTAAAAGTCTCACAACCCTATCGGACTCCATGGCGTGTTGCAAGGATACCTTTACTTTTATTTATATATACACACCGTGTTCATGAGCTGAGATAGTTCTGTCGGTATGGCGACGGGTTAGATGGCCAGGTTTCAATTTCCGGCAGGGGCAAAAGATTTTTCTTCTCACACTGTTCCGACCGGCTGTGGGGCCCACGCAGCCTCCTGTCCAATGGATACTGGGGCCTTTATCCTATTGGGTAAATCGGCCGGAGCATGAAGCTGACCACTCACTTTCATCTAGTGTCGAGGTCAAGAATGATGGAGCTATACCTCCACTCCCCCGTACGTCTTCATGGCATGGCGCTTAATTAAGCGCAGGGACAGCTTTACCTGTTTTGCATCATGTTATGTAAGCGGTGAGGAAAATGGCGGCGGGGACGACAGTGACAGATTAAATGGTTAGGTCTGTCCACGAGGTCGCTTCGTCCACTCAGATACGCACTAGGTATAACGGTATAATATCCGGAAATCTTTGGTCCCTGAAGTGCCGGCTATCGCAGCGGTACTCCAGGAGCATTTCCCCCGCTACAGATGTATTGTTTATATCGCTCTGACTCGGTTATCAGTGCGTTCGTATGTGTTAATCTGCAACGTTGTATCCGATACTGTGTGTTGTCGAATGAGAAAGACGAAAGGTGAGTAATAAATTGGGAAGAATTTGCAACAAAGTCTGATCGGGGAACTACCCCCGGAATATCCCTGGAGGGGCTGCTGGAAGTCAACAAATATTTGTCGCTATAGTTGGTATCCCGGCCAGAATTCGAATGGAATTCCTCCAGAATAGAAGTCTAGAACGTTACTGCTACGCCATCCAACTCGCTGCGTCCTTTGTGAAAGCGGTGGTGTATAGTATAAAGATTAGGTATGAATTAGGTAGGAAAAGTTATAATACGCGTTGGCTTACTCTTTCCGTTTCGAATCACGTTTTAAGGACTGAGGAAGAATGCGTTAGGCTTCTTTTCCACGAGAGTTGATGGTTTGGCTAACCATTGGTCATCGTCTGGTCGTCTGGAAACCGCTTCATTTAAAGCAATATTTCTCTCGCCACAAATTCTTGTGGAAAAGAAGCTTTAGGGCCGCCGCACACCAACTGCGTCAAGGCAAGCATCAAGACATGAGACAAAAGACGCAGTCTTACTTCATTCATGATTCTTCAGCATCATGACTCAAGACCGGTGTGCGGCGGTTTTCATAATCTCATTCGTTTCAACTGTGCACCTTTCTTTGTGTCATGTCGCAGACATAGTGTCTTGACTGTTACATGTCTTGATGCATGCCGGTGTGCGGCCTACCTTAAACTTCACAAGATCGACCCACACACCTCCTGACGAGTTACACCGCACATAAACCTTGAAGCACTGACCGCAGTAGGAGTATGTCATGCCGGCAAGGAAGACCAGCTATAGGTCCAATGTATAAATTGATAGACTGTGAAAGAAATGATGAACGTGAAGTAGTTCGCTAGATGTTATGCTTAGACTTAGAAATTAAGAGGAAACTATTTTCTGTAGGATCTGCATCCAGAAATTCTCTCAGGGGATTTACCCGCTTCTAAAACCGACCTATTTTAAGGTTATTTAGGGACGGTGTAAGTAGGGGAGCGTTGGCCAAAGAGAATACTCCAACAAAAGCAAAAAAAAAAAAAAACTTGCTTTTCGCAATCGGTGGTAGATGACATCACGATCCATTTAGGATTTCTCTAATGATCGCAGATCCTGTGTCAGTTATTAAAATTTCTCCATACTTCGAATTAAAGCAGTCACAAAATCGAGAAATGGTGTAACTGGGGAAGAATGTGCATTGTAGAACTTCTCTATCTTGACTCCAATCTCACATTTAAATAGTGCTGACCGTTCTCAAACGTGGCTCTACCAACAAGGCAATGACAGTAAACCCATTAATTACACCTATAGTTAAGGATATACCACCGCATTATGCCTAGCGTGGAGAAAAGTTTAGTTTTGAATGTGATTATGGAATTTTTTTTTATTGAATATTTTTCTGAACAGATAGTTGCATATAAAGTTAATAGTTAAAGAGATGGACTGAACTTAGGAACCAAACAGAGCTAATGCAGTAGTACATTTCAGCTTCCTGTATCAATTAATTTTATTGTTTAAAATTCCGTCTTCTTCTGCAACTCTCTTTAACGTTCGTTGATTGCGTGACCGTTCTTCACTGTCACGTTACATTCAGTTATATTTTCACCACATGTTGAGGCCTCAAACGGCCATCATGAGGTATATTAATTACATTATGTAACCTGTCAACACGAGCGCTGCCAGAGAGCGGATTTACACGATTTGAGTTCACTTGAAGGTAGTTTCTCGTAGGCTGCCAGAGAGCGGATTTACACGATTTGAGTTCACTTGAAGGTAGTTTCTCGTAGACTGGCTGTCTCTCTGACCACCAGCAGCAAGCGAGATCGCTCCGATTGCTTCCTTTAGTGCTAGTTTCTTGCTTGCCTTACTCTTCGATCCTGAAGATGACTGCGATTTGTTCCTCCGATGCCTTGGTTGACTCACTTGACTACACGGCCGTATATCCCACAAGACAGGTGTCTTCATAGCCACTGCTGTTAGAACCTGAAATCCTACGAGACAGACACTAAAATGTTAATCAAATATTCCACCAGCTGCTCCATATTCATTAATCGTCTTAACACCGACGGTATATAGTCTCGATACTGGCTAACTAATTAGCTCCATGGGGCTGAGCCCTTCTTGAGAAGCCACCAGTCCCTTAGCTACTCAGGAATTTCTCAACCTTTTACGGAAACCGAAGGTTCATTATCATGCTTACAAGAGCCCTCCATGGTCCCTTTCCAGAGCTAGATTAATCCAGTCCACACCATCCCATCATGTTTATGTAAGATACATCTAAATGTTAACCTTCCACCTTCATCTAGGTCTTGCTGGCGGTCTCCTTCTTTCTGCAATTATTGTATTTCTGGACATTACCTATCGTCCTGTTGTTTTTGTTTAAAACATACGTTTCGGGACTGGATTCTCTCTGCGTCTCTAAGGAGGTTTCACCTGAAGACGGAGACAGAATCTAACCTTCGAAACGTTGTGTGTTTTGAATAAAAAAATTGATGGTAATGTACAGACACAAAAAGATGTTAATATACGAGTACCATCGTCACAAACTCTTAGATATTTCTTTCTGGCTTTCCCACCAAAACCCTATATGCATTCCTGTTCTCCCCATGCGTGTTACGCGCCCTGCCCATCTCACCATCCTTGAGCTGATCATTCTAATTATGTTTGGCAAAGTGTACAAGTTACGAAGCTTCTCAGTATGCTGTTTTCTCCAGCCGCGATGCTGGCAGTACCGTTAAATAACGGACTTAAGAGAATGTAGAAAAATTTATTACAAATACATTTGTTAAAAATGAGAACTTAAATAAATTGTCAAATATATCTATCTTTTCTTCTGAAATATTACATATTAATAATGCATTACATAATAATTACATAATAAATATTACATTTCGAACTTAGAGTAAATATATTACCTTATTCAGTATGTTCTACCCCATAATAATTACAAGTTTAATGTTTATGTACTTAGTGCATTAAAATTGGCGATGACCACTAAAAAAAAGTTATGAATCAGCATGTTTCTCCCGTGTTACTTTTGGTGTTTCAATGAAAGAAGGAAACACTTCTACCCTGTTCTTATTAATCAGAATGTCTTGTGGTGCATCATCAACTTAACTTATGGCAATATTACCATGATTGCACAGGAAGTCGAATGAGAGTTTGATTTTCTGAATAAGTTGACATCTCGACCTACCAATACATCTGAATCGATTTACAAACCAGACTACGTTTGCAAGTAACCTACATTCTAGCTCCCAAGACCGCAAAGCTGAAACTCGAACAGTAGCCAGATGACCTACTCGTTGGTCTAGAGCAGGCATGTCCAATGCGTAGATCGTGATCGACCGCTCGATCGCGGGACGATTTTTGGTCGATCTCATAGACCTATGAGGAAATTAAAAATGCGTATTAGTCATTCTTATTCTTCTATACTTTCAGTGTATGTTGCTTTTACAACAAACATCATGTGTCGTGTTATTTTTACCAGTACTTCTGCTGGGGTCACTGGCAGTTTTGACACTAAAAAGTCGAATACAACCTGTTTCAAGTTGGACATAGGGAGAATCTGTGCTTATGCATCCTCTAAGTTTCAAGATAAAATAACGTGGCGATTTATCGGCTTGTCATATTCATATCTTGAATTTAGTACCGGCTGCAGTATGTCTGCGTTATGGAAGCGATGAATTGGTTGTTAGTGGGGTGGGACTAAGTCCCTTGTACTGCGGCCACTTCTGGCCTATTGTACCAGCCCTAGATGATAGGTGAGGGTGATTGTGGAGTAATTGGTGGAATGAAGATTGGCAGAGGAAACCGAAGTACTCGGAGAAAACCTGCCCAAGCGCCACTTTGTCCACCACGATTCCCACTTGACCAGACCCGGGATCGAACCCGGGCCGCCGCCGTGAGAAGCCAGCGACTAACCGCTTGAGCTATGGCGCGGCCCTAAAAAAACTCCTTGATTTTAGTCCGCAAGCGAACTGTAGTCTTTACATTACTTGTACGTCAGCTTGATATCAATGTTTGAGTGGCGTCGTGCATGTTGTAGTGTTTCAGATAAAATCCGTTGTCATAGACTGGCATCTGGCTACCAGTTTGCGGCGATATAACGCAGAACCATAAATGTTCACTTCTTTTAGATAGCATATACTAGATACTCTGAAACGTTTTCGACAAGATCCGGTAATCTTTATCTTAAAAATTGCAGTTAGGAAGTTATAGCAAGCATACGAGTAGTTTTTATGATATCCTCTATTCTTTATATGCAAGACATGAATGTGTTTATCACTTATTACGTAATTTGAAATACCAACGTTACTTCAGTAAGAATAAATTCACTAGCAAAACATATTTTTCTCACATTATGGTTATTCATTTATTTATTTATAATTTGTTTAATTAAGGCGTCGGTGGGTCGGATTATGTGGCTTTGAATGATTGGATGATAGTGAATTGGAGAGGATTTGGAAGGAAGCTATAATGACCAAATTACTTAATATCTAAATATAACCTTGAGACGCCAAAGAAAATCACGAAAATTTAAGTATAGCCTGTGTCTTGGGCCAACTTGTTCGGTAGGAAATCTTATAAGAACATGAAGAGAATTCAAGTTGTTTTGGCCCAGAATTCAGTGTACCTTTCACAAAACCGAGGCTTTATTGAAAACGTGTGTTTGTATTTGGAGTCAGCATATCAGAGTTAATTAAAAAACATTATTTTTCTTTTATGTTACCATAACCTTGTTCACTAAATTAATTATTGATTTGCAGTGTCAATACGAAAGTAGAACTGAAGTTAAAGTTGAGTTCAGTTTCAGATAAATTCAGTGTTGAAACTTTCCTTACACACAATAACGAATAATCATTGGAACTGCGTGAATATATTTGCATTCCGAAATTAATATCTATTGGACGTAGTAGTTACCGAGGCTAACATATTTCCACACCCTGCAAAAGTTCCATGTCTTTCTTCCTTCTCAGACCTGCTGACGATACATCAAAGCCAATTCTGATTCTGTAAATGATGTTCACTTCAGTGAAGGCAACTCTGCACAACTCAGTGCTGCAAAGATATTGTTGCGTGTTGCCTACGTAACGTGACAAGTACGAGTAAATTTACGCGGGTCTCGAATTTGGCTAATAAGTTTATTTGACGATCTCTTCTACACTTCCAGGTATATTTATCATCCACTTATAACCTCGACAGACGTTTCTTACAACACTGTTATAATTACTTCTTGCGCCGCTAATCTTGGTGAAGTGTCTGCCTTTTGTCGGATGCGAGCTTCCTTCTGCTCTAGTCAGAGCTACACTAAGAACTCTAAACTCAAAACCTGACTGGTCAAGTCAAAGTCACATTGCGACTGACGGCCACTCAGTCAATAAGTCTTGGTGTCAAGCACCCTCCTGGGGCTCATGACCAGATATTTATTACTGTTCGATAGTTACGGTCTTGTTCTTCTGGGGCGCCCTCTCTGACGAGAGGACTGGTCTGTCGTCTGTACATGCTGCTGGCTCGCAGGGTCACGGTGGAGGTATTCGACCCCGCCTCCACACGGGTGTCTGGCTGGCCTCGTCTCAGTTGAACTCTAGCCTTCCACGCGGATTCGATAGGGAATCCCATATCGAAGGGTTCATTCCGTTCGCTGCTATCGAAACGTTCCTATAACAATTGGTGTGTAACGGTGGAAACTCCATTGTTAGATTGCTAGCCGCTGTATATTAATGGATGCGTTCCGATTGTTGCTTTGTAGCGGGAACGTCGCTCGTTGCCTAGGAAATCAATTCTGAACTCCTCAACCATTCCGGCTTTCTGGCGGCACGCGACAGTATAGACCGCGCAACTTCGTAAATTTAGTAGGGGCTACGCTCAGATCTGCTCTAAAACATATAATTTGGATAACCAAGAGAAATTCAAAAATAACCGACAGATTGCGTCCCACAAAATTGTATTTATAAACTACATGGCAAGATAGCCGGAAATAATGCAACAACCCCCTTCAGCATACCAGTATGTGTGTACTAAAGATTGCTCGCGACATAACACAATTTCTAGATGAAATTTTAAATATAAATTTTTATGGTTATATTTTATGTCATTAATATCATTATCATTTGACATTGTATTCATTTTTTATAATTTTTTAACTTTTTAAATATTGTGAATATATTCCCAAGATATATTTGCTACAACACAGCACTCTTGTTAACAATATGGATCCGTATTGTACCCAATGTGTTTAATTACTTGAGATATGTTCATTTAAGGCCTGATGATGATCAAATTGTGGTCGAAACATGTGGCATAGCTATATTTGTAATAAGTAAAATATACATTGGCCGATCACGGTAGCCGAGCGGTCTAAGGCATGCACTGTCTTCGCTCGCTCGGAAGCCGAGATCGTGGGTTCGAATCCCACTCATGGCATGAATGTTTGTGTGCGTTTTTCTGTGTTTGTGTACAGGTAGAGGCCTTGCGACGAGCTGCTCACCCGCTCAAGGACTCCTACCGAATGTGTAAGATCTAGTAAACCGAAGTGAAACGGAGAGTTTCATGGAGGTAGGCCTAGGCCCAAATGAGGGCTGTAGCGCTAATGAAAAAAAGAAATATACATTAACATCTACTCTTTTCATTGGAGATGTTTCCATACCACTCGTTATGTTGTTTTGACTGTTATAATACAAATGAAAATCAAATGGGACATCCTGTTTTGTTATGCATAACATTCATCTGAACATACGTTTTCTCCATATTTCTTGGGCAGTGACATACTTCGCTTTCATATTTAGGTAAAAACAGCGCTATGACGAAACCAATACTCTATTTAGTAACGAAACGGAAATACACTTTCTGACTTTGTGTCATGTCGTCATCTCGGAGAGGAAAGCCGGTACCAGCGCAAACTCTCCAACTGGCGTCAGGGTCGTTTATTTAATAACATTTTCTAATATATGGAAAAGAAAACGCAAACGCCAAATACGTATAATGTTCATGGTTAATGAGAATAAAGTGAACTCTGTTGTAATGGGTACTCACAACTGTCGACGTGTTAAACGAACCAAAACTAAAATAAACTGAAACTAGCTTGTGATTTTTGGACTTTTCACGACGGTGGTCTAGTGGTCAGAGTTCCTGGCTACAGATCCAGAGGTCCGGGTTCAATTCCCGGCGCTACCAGATTTTCTGAGAAGCAGTGGATCTGGAACGGGGTCCACTCAACCTCGTGAGGATAATTGATGAGCTATTTCAAGGAAATAGCGGCTCCGGTCTAGAAAACCGAAATTAACGGCCATGAGGTTTCGTTGCGCTGACCACGCGACACCTTCTATCCGCTAAAGTTGGCACTAATTTCGCTGACAAGCGGCGGTCGCTCGGTCAGTATAGTTCGCTTGCGGACTAAAGGCCACGGAGTTTGTTTTGTTTGACTGCGGAGACTACTCACTTCTGTAAAGTGATGTCGTGTAATGTTAGAGATGAAGTAGCAACGAATTTGCTGCCTGCAGATTTCTCCGAAAAGTTCTTGCCTTCTTACTGGACATTGTGGTGTATCTCAGAACGCAATATTCATCAAACTAACAACATACAATTGGTAATGGCGTTCCATGATGGTCATTCGTCTTGTAATTTCCGCGACCAACTCCCTTTTCACGAATAGCACCCGGATCCTACGCGTTTCTTTAGTAATCTCTGGTTTTAATGTAACGTCATCTTCTGGCGCGCCTCGTTCAAAAACCCAGATATGGAAACAGAGTCACAACTCACCTAAATCAAGGCACGTATCACACTATACCTGATTCCAGGGGGCAGTCATAGTAACAGACCCATTGTATTTAACTTGCAGGAAATGCTGCTAAGAAGCTTTCTTTGAGTTCTACCTTCCGGGACATGACGCCGTGTAGTATGTTCAATATCATGCTGGTTTCTTTCTTGGCTTATTCTGTGATCCTGACGATGGAGGTGATATTTCCTCCGAAATGTCAGTTGCCTTTCAACATACTACACGGTGTTATATCCCGGATAGTAGAACTCTTCTTAACCACCGCTGTGAAACCTTCAAGTCCTTCAAGCTTTATTTTACGAATAGTTTTTTCTTTTTTTAAGAAATAATTCAGAAGTTAAGTTCAAATATGTTGGCGTCCGAGGAGTGTGGGTTTGGGGGGGGGGTAGATGTATGAGTCACTCTGTTTAGCGTCCAGGAGAGATGGCTTTCTTATGCCCGAGCTTTGCTTAGTCAGTAGAGTGGTTAGACTGTGGACTGGACGATCGGGGTTCGATTTCGTACTGACGAAGACAATCTTGACACCGCCAGCTCTGTGGCCCACTCGGCTGCCTATATAATATATATATATTTTATTGCTAGTGGGGTGGGACTAAGTCCCTCGTACTGCGCCACTTCTGGCCTATTGTACCAGCACTAGATGATAGGTGAGGGGGGATTGTGGAGAAATTGGTGGAATGAAGATTGGCAGGGGAAACCGAAGTACTCGGAGAAAACCTGCTCCAGCGCCACTTTGTCCACCACAAATCTCGCTTGACCAGACCCGGGATCGAACCCGGGCCGCCCCGGTTGGAAGCCAGCGACTAACCGCTTGAGCAATGGCGCGGTCTTCTTTAATATATACCGGATGTTCTTATCCTCGACTAAACTGTTTGAGACGTGAAGTCGATGATCTTCTTCCACCCAGTTCTGGTGCTAAGAACGTGTGATACTCTACATCCACTGCTCAGTTCGTAATTTCATGGTGCCTGGTTAAGCGCAGGTACAAGTTTACATTTAATTATATTACGCTTGTCGATGGCTAGGAGAAACCTGCTAGTAGTGATTTCTCTATACTTCCCTTGGTACAGACACAATTTAAGTGATAGCAGAGTTCGATACAAGTTCGCCGATTGCAAACAGGTCATATAACGTAGGCCTACACAGAGTATAAAAAATTGTTTTGTCCGGTTTCTCCCTGCCTGTCTCTCCGTCTGATAGCTGCAAGCTCCAAAACGCTTGCTTACAGAGCTGAAATGATATATAGGGTGCATATAAATTATCTTTACAACTTTTCATTTTCATCCATTCATCAATGGCTATACAGCCCTTTGTTGGGCCCTGGCCTCTTCTTCAGTTTCGTAATCTATTTTATCCAGATGGTAGGACTCCTTGGATGAGTGCTCAGCCCTTCGCAAGGCCGCTACCTACACACAGGATAACACAAACAGAATAAATGCACATATAAACATTATTCCTTGAGTGGGATTCGAACTTACCATCTCAGCGTTCGAACGAACGAAGACAGTTCATGCCCTAGACCGCGCGGATACTGTGATCGGCCATCTTTACAACTTTACTCTTGAATGAAAGCTGTATGAAAATACTTAGAAACATTGTTTATGTTTTATCTGCGAGAGTAAATTTCAGTATTTTTCTGAACATTACACTCATTCAACATGGACACCATTTGTCACACCTGCAATGTCCAAGCATTGCAAAAGCTGACATTGCCATGCAGCAGCGTGGGCAACCACCTACCGGGCACTCGTAAAACAGAATTCAAGCTGCTATTGCAACAGTTGACGTCTTTAAGAAAAATATATGTATATGCAAAAAGGGCCCATGCAATGCCAATCCGTCTCTCTGTAGCACAGTCTTGTAAATATCTTATTCTGTTATAGCGCTCGCCCAGCGATTTTTCATTATATTAACTCCAAGATTGTACTATTAGTATTTTGTACATTTGCTTTATCCTTTTTCTTTTAAATGAATTTAGGAATAATTTATGAAATAAAATACGCCTTGCACAATTTTTTTTCCTTCTAGCCTTGAGAGCTCTGTTACTGACTTCGGGTATTCTTTTTGCTGCTCTCAGGCAAAAGTCCTTCATTGTTGCCCTTTAGCCCTCTTACAGTTTACATTCCCAGAGCGCTTCTAGGCAACGACCTGTAAACAACCTTCAGCTGAGTGCATTACAACAATAAGACTGATGTATATAGCTCGTTGCTAGGTGACAGTCAGCGCACCAATGGACTGAAGAGATATCACGTGACGTGTTCTCTGTGCGATCTGTCATCAATAATATATTGCTTTTTCTATTCGGTCCGTGCTGCGGCTATATAACGAGAGCTGTGAGCACATCTGCACAACACCCGTGTGGAGGCGGGGTCGAATACCTCCACCATGACCCTGCGAGTTGTAGGAGGCGACAAAAAGGGAAGTCTCAAATCTGAGACAGTAAAATATGGTCACGAGTCCCAAGGGTCTCGGACCCGAGAAACACTGTGCTGGCAAGGGCCAGCAGTATATATAAAAGACAGACCCGTCCTCTCGTCAGAGAGGGCGCCCCACAAAAACAAGACCGCAACTGTCAAAGAGTAATAAATATCTGGCCATGAGCCCCAGATGGGGCTCGAAACCAAGAATTACTGACTGACCGTCAGTCACGATGTGACTTTGACTTTGATCTGCACAAGCAGTGCTATGGAGAATGCCTGGTGTATCTGTCAGTCATTGTATATGAACATGGAAACTGTTTCACCATATTCCCATGAAGGAAGACTGTAGTTTGATAAACCGACCACAGTGTCCATGGGATCGAGGATTGCTGTCCCACCGGAGGCACGTATGTACGTCGTTATGCTTCTTGTAGAGACCTTGAGATTGGCCGATCTACTGTTGAGGAATCCTACATAAAATCTAGATTGATTCATAGTTTTGAACTCGAATAGACCAAAGAGTCTAATCCATAGGATAGGTAAATGGTTTGAGGACAAGGACGGCTGTTCTCCGAGGCGGGGCGTTATCAGTGCATTAACTGTGACCTTCTGTACAAATGGCTGCTCGAAAGATAAATCTCCGGCTTTGAGAGCGTTTCTTTGTTTCTGTATCTGTACTTTCACCTTCGAAACGAAAATGATTATTGCTTGGTGATGGAATGTTTTGTTTCCAGAACTTAAACCATTTGTGGTCTCCACAGTTGCATCTGATTTTCAAGTTTTTTGTACTGTACCTTGACTGTTTGCTGTATATTGTTGTTACCGACGCCTTGTTATAATCTAGTGCCTGCGATTTTTACAGAATGCCGTGTTTTAACGACTCTGCCAGTAACAGACTTTATAGCGTCGAATGACTGAACTATAGTCAATAATGAATTTGAAGGGATCTATCGTTGGCTTATTTAAAGTAGGTTCCTGGGTTTGTCTGGCTGTATTGAGGAAAGCTATGAAAATCATCAGGATAATCGGTGACCCGCATGAATTTTGAGCCGGGCATCTTCGGAATACTAGCTACAGCGTTTGAACTAACTTGGTCGTCAGCGCCTCGTTCTGCAAATATTAAGGTCGCTGTGTACCGAGCCCGTCCTATTTCAGCCTCTCTTCTTTAATAGTGAATTAAGTTAATTCAATTGGATTCAGTTTTCCTGACTCCCCACGTGTTAAGGACACAGATGAATTACCAGTTTACTAATGAATTTAATTCCATACTAATGAATAGTCAGCTTGAATAGGTTACACTGGCTTTTCGCGATTGTGAACGTTTCAAATGAAAGAAACTGAAATTTAAACTAAATCAACTGGCATTATAAACTGTATTGCATCATTAAAACTAAGTATATTTTGACATCTTGTCACCAGAATGCACGCTAAAACCATAACATAAATATAGATATTAGAGCCCTTGAAAATTTGGCAAAGATAAAATATTTGGGAAAGACAGTAATAAATCAAAATTTGATTCATAAGGAAGTTAAAAGAAAATTGAATTCCGAATGTTTGCTACCTTTCAATTCAGAACTTTTCGTGTCTCACTTGTTGTTTGAAAACGTAACAATTAAGATATACGTAACTACAATTTTGCCTGCGGTTTTGTATGCGTGTGAAACTTGTTCCCCGATATTAAGGGAAGAACATAGATCGAGGGTGTTTGAGAACGGGGTGCTGAGAAGAATATTTGGACGGAAGAGGGATGAAGTGATAGGAGATTGGAGAAAACTGCGTATTGAAGGGCTCCATAACTTGTACTCGCTGCCACGTACAATGAGAACGATCAAGTCAAAGAGAGTGGGATCGGTAGGGCATGTAGCATGCCTGGGGAGAAAAGATATGCATATAGGAATTTGGTGGCAAAGCCAGAAGAAAAAAGACATAGACGTAGGTATTAGGATAATATTAAAATGGATCTTAGAGAAACAGGATAGTCTGGATTAGTCTGGCTAATGATAGGGACCAGTGGAGAGCTCTTGTGAACACGGTAATGAACCTTCGGGTTCCATAAAATATTGGGAAATTCTTGAGTAGCTGAGGTACTGGCGGTTTCTCAAGAAGGACTCAGATCCGTAGAGTTAGTCAGCTAATTTCATCATAAATCAGTCTCCATAGGCATATTTTTTAAAGCAGTCAGCACCACGTGAAGATGAGGCTTCAATTGAAGTATGAGATTCCTTATATTGCTCATCCACCCGGTTCGAATCCGAGAGTAAGAGTAAATTAAAGAAATCGGCTGTCACTGTGGGTTAATACTTCCTGTCAAAAGTTTTAAACCTGATTAATTAATTGGCAAATATTGTTTATCACTATTCCTCCTTCTTTCGCATATACGAGTACTCTGTAACTACACTGGTCTTTCTTGCAGTGGACTTATAGCAGTAAAGCTTATTGGTGCAAAATATCTGGACTCCATATCAGAGCTAAATCTGTAAACCCAGGGTACACTCCCTAGGGCATACACCCCACAACCCAGCTGTGAGTGATGCTGAAGACTAAGCCTTGAACTGTTTGTCCGTGTTCTACTGTACCGTGCTAACAATTCCAATTTTGCCATATAAAGGCTTGTAGTAGTCGCGAATATAGCTCACAACACTATTATACACCCCAGTTTGACTGCCCTGTGATCGTACGTTGGGCTTAGCTGCACTTTGCAACTTTGTGTAAAGACACACATGAACATGCAGACGGACAGGGCTTGCGGCGGGGTCTGTGTCATCCTTGCGGACCGTCAGAAATATTCAAGCCACGATACGGACCGAACGAATGCAACTGCTTGTGGTATACATGGGACACGCCAACCCCTTTTTATTGAGGAAATTCTTTTCCGCTACAGATGAACAGTATTACATGCTGACACAAATCATTATGTCATCTATGGGATATAAAAGGGACTAGTCAAGTAAGGTACAGCGACTGACTACAGGTTTGACGGTGGAGGTGTCAAGAGTTCGTGTCCTGGAAGGGGCAAGATTTTTCTCCTCTCCTCTTCCCTGTTCTTAACTAATTAAGCACTACGCCATGAAGACGTACGGGGAGTGAATGTACAGATCTACGTATTCCTAAACTTGGCACTATTTGTAGGTGGGTGGTCAGATTCACGCTTCGGTCGCTTTACACCCATGGAACTATCCTCCCGTATCCATTGGATTGGAGGCTGGGAGGGTCCCAGAACCTGTCTGGACGGGGAGAAAGTCCTGCCTTTACTGGGGCTCGAACTCCGACCCCTGGGCCTTCCAACCCGTTGCCAGTCGCTATACCGACTCCGCTAACCCGGCTCCTCCGCTGGCATATTCGTGACTGGGCCGCTAAGAGGTAGATGCGCCTCTAGAATCTCCTACATCATGGTTACATGGTCCACTTTGCTTTAATTGGAAACCTGACTCACGATGGTGTAACCATTGCATACGGTGTTCAGGAAATAGCATCATCAAAATTTGGGTTGTGTATTATACTCGTATCAGGTGTCTGAAGTGCAACTGTAGACGGTTTTTGGACTGTTGATTCGATTTATTGCGCACTTTAACACAAAATTCGTGACTAGGCTTTACAGTTCACTGTTACACACAGTCTGTTACAGTCTCAAACTGGTAGTTGCCTGGTAACGGATACTACCGAGAGAGATTCTTGATCTTTAATGCTCACGTCCCTGCCTTCTCTCAGATATCGTACAACTGACTCATTGCTTTGACTTGTCCCGATTATAACCCCCTGGCACGCACCTCTCAGAAAACAGCGATCTTCATTGTTATAGTTTTAGCTTGTTAAGAATCTGCTGCCTAACACCGGGCGATGTTTCGCGGTCGTTACCTAGCAACGAGTCTCAGCATGCTACATTATGTTTAATTTTGTCTTCTTCAAGTTTTGGTGTCATATGTTTGTGTTCATAGTCCCAGATCAACATTAAACTTTAATCGATTATAAATCCATTAATCATTTAATCACCCGTTTCCAGGGAAGTTTTAAAGTTGTGTGGCCCTTATTTTCAGGCGAGTCGCACTGGCCGGTGCTAAACGTAGGCCTTGCGACCTGCTTGTGGTTCGAGAGCCCTCGACCGTATAGTTCCGCTCCTAAACTGTGTACGTGTATGAAACGCGGTTGACGCAACGTCATTGTGTAAATTTGTCATATTGCAGCCCTTGTTAGGATGTCCACATCGCTTGGGAAGTAACACAAAACCAAGGCCTCCTTGTCTTGTTCCACTCGGTCAGTTTGCTTGGCAGAACCAGTCACTATCACTCTTTTGTTTGTTACGTACAGACTAGAAGGCCTTGCAGTAATACCGTTACACAGTGATTGATGTTTATCTTAAATATTGCGTCGACACCACACGAAATATGGATTCAGCTCCCACATTGCCACGGTGATTACATCAGCTGCACAGAGCCAGCTCCGCGTGTTTGCTAATTTAGTTCCACGAAACGAACCCTTTGCAACAGTTAGCTCACGGTTATACATCGACTCCTCTGCACTCACTATATTCAACAGCCCCCACATGCTTTTTTTGATTGCTAGTGGGGTGGGACGAAGTCCCTTGTACTGCGGCCACTTCTGGCCCATTGTACCAGCCCCAGATGATGGGTGAGGGTGATTGTGGAGCAATTGGTGGAATGAAGATTGGCAGGGGAAACCGAAGTACTCGGAGAAAACCTGCCCCAGCGCCACTTTGTCCACCACAAATCCCACTTTACCAGACCCGGGATCTAACCCGGGTTGCCACGATGGGAAGCCAGCGACTAACCGCTTGAGCTATGGCGCGGCCTGCCCCACATAATTAGTTAGACCAAACCCGAACAGAAATTAACAATAAATTACATTAGTTAAACCAAACCTTAACCTAAATGAACAATTTAACAGTAAGTCAGTTTAGTTAAACCTGACCTAAATTAACAGTAAGTTAGGTTACAGTGGAGTCGCATTTTACGTGAATGTAATTTTCGCGAATATAACTATTCGCATTAGCCAAAGGAAAAAATCGGAAAATAGAAATATAAATAGCGCGGGTGGTTCAGTGCGCCGTGCCACTCAGTAAGCATTTTTGCCGGGGCAAAAGGGAAACCAATCGTTGGAATATCTAGGATGAATTTTGAATGTTCACGTTTACTGTGTTCCTCTTTTATTCTTCCGTCTCTCCCTCTATTTTATGTAATTAAGGATATAATTAATATACGTGTACATTTTACTTTTATATGTATTCGTTATATACAAACATGACAGGGCATATACAAGAGTATGTACTTTATGGTGATTAAGGAATTTTCAGTGTTAATTCTGACTATACGCGGTGTTCGGTTTCGGCTGCTTCAGAACGTAACTCCCGCATAAGACGCGGCTCCGCTGTGCTTAAACCAAATTAACTATCTTCATGGAGCTGAGACGTTGAGAAGCCGCCAGTTGTGCAGGTACTGAAGAACTACCCTGTATTTCATAGAACGAGAGCGTTCATTACCGTGTTCACAAGAGCTCGCCACTGGTCCCTATCCTGAGTCAGGCCAGTCCAGTCCAGACCACTATCTTGTCTCTCTTAAGATCAATTTTAATTTTATTCACCCACCTACATCTTGGTCTTCTTAGTGGTCTCTTTACTTCTCGCTTTTCTACCAATATCCTATATGCATTCCTCTTCTCCTCATTCGTGCTACATGACCTGTCCTTCTCACCCTCCTTGATTTTATAACTCTAATTATACTTGGAGACGAGTACAAGTTATGAAGCTCCTCATTATGTAGTTTTCTCCAACCTCCTGTCCCTTCATCTCTCTTTGGGCCAAATATTCCTCTCAACACCCTGTTCTCTAACACCATCAGTCTGTGTCCCACCTTTAATGTCAGAGACCAAGTTTCACACCCATACAGAAACACAAAATTATTGTTTTTGTCTCTTTGTCACCACGGCATGGCGCGTCCTCAGGTTGCGGACGGAGAAGACGTCCTCCAGGTATGGATGGTAACTACGAATATATTGAATAATCAAGCGCGGACAGCCGACAAGAGGTGATACTCCGGATTTGGGGTTGGGCGTGGGGCTAACATCTCTCACCGTAAGAATAAGTTTGTTACGAAACTTTTTTATATATAATAGATTTCTTTTTCTCGTTGATTGTGTTTCTAATGACTCAGCGGAGTTTACTTTCTGAACAGCCCTCGTATTAGTTTGATTTCTTCTGTGGTTACTTCACCACTGCGAATACGCAGTCTGTAGGCTTGTGGCCTGGAATGGGAGGTTGATTGAGGAATTAAAGGGATTTAGGAGGAACCGGTCGTGGCCTAATCCAGGTAATATTCCTTCAATTGCCTAGACCAACTAAGGAAAACCACGAAATGCCTCAATTAGGATAGCTGATCTGGCCACGATTCGAACCGAGGACCTCCCAAATACAAATTACCTGCCCAGCATTGTCTCAAATCGACACCGGTAAGGCCAGGTTGCATTTTATCCAAGGCAATAATTTGAAACGCCTCTGTAAATTTAAATCTTATTTCGAACCAAGCATTTTATATTTTAAAATGTTAATTATGGAAATGAAGATTACCTCTGAGGTCTAGTGGTTAGAGTTCCTAGCTACAGATTAAGAGGTTCCGGGTTCGATTCTCGGTGCTGCAAGATATTCTGAGAAGTAGTGGGTCTTGAACGGGGTCCATTCAGCCTGTGCAGATAATTGACGAGCTATTTCAAGGAAATAGCTGCTCCGGTCTAGAAACCCGAGATTAACGGCTGTGGGGATCCGTTGCGCTGACCACGTGACACCCTCTATCAGCAAAAGTTGACACTAACATTGCCGACAAACGGCGGTCGCTCGGTTGGTATAGTTCACTTGTGGGCCACAGGCCACGGAGTTTTTGTAATTATGGAAATGAATTACTTTTTCAAAAAGGATTCTTGAATTTTATATGTATTTGAAATTTTTATAACATACACTAACGGTTCTGAATTAACCAATCGCCCAAAGTTATAATATTGACGTGTTATTTTGTATTTCTAAACGTCGCCGTTGTGTCTAATTGAAGAAAACCGGTTGCTCATCCTCTCCGTAGGAATTGTCACGTCGTCTTGCGGAACGCAGGTTCGGACATCCCACACACACATCAGAATTTTGATCAGTTTTGGTGTGTCACAGCCACGATGTGAATCACGATAAACACCTGAGATGCAGCGTTTCTTCTGTGCGGTAGAAATCGCTGGTGAGGGCTCATACAGAAGCGTGACGTCTGCATGTGAGAAGTGGAACTGAATTCCAGGACAAAACTAATGCGACAAAGAGAAGAAAGTTGCGCTTTGATGTTGCCGTTGATCACGTTTTTATATAGAGAGTGTCTTGTTTGAAGCCCGAATATATTTCGAAAGTTGGATGTTTTAAATCAACCAAATAGCCTCACTCCGTGTTCCTCTGTGATGAGTTCCAATCATTTTAGTGATTTATATGAAATTTGTATTTCTTAATCACGTGGTAAATGTACACCCATTCTTTCATATTCCTATCTCTGGCCTGAATAAGTCAACTGAGGACAAAACTGACTATTCCTCCTCAATATTTGCATAAATAAAAATGTCTTTTCAAGAACAAGAAATTATTCAAGATTTATGCAACCTGCGGGGGCACGCGGTAGCGTAGTTGGTTGAGGTACTATGCTACAAGCCGAAAGGTCGCGGGTTCAAGTCCCGATGAGGTCATTGAATTTTTTTTCAATTGACCTAATCCTTCCAGCCGCACTATGACCCTGGGGCCGACTCAGCCTCTAGCAGAAATGAGTACCAGGAATATTCTTGGGTGTAAAGAGTGGCCGGCGCGTAGGGCTGACAACCTTGCCGCCAACTATGAGCCGACTGTCTAGAAAATGTGGTAACCTCAACATCTCACAGCCCTATGGGCCTCCACGGCCTGTTACAGGGATACCTTTACTTTCTTTTATTGCTAGTGGGGTGGGACTAAGTCCATTGTACTGCGGCCACTTCTGCTTCTGTTGTACCAGCCCCAGATGTTAGGTGAGGGTGATTGTGGAGCAATTGGTGGAATGAAGATTGGCAGGGGAAACCGAAGTACTCGGAGAAAACCTGCCCGAGAGCCTCTTTGTCCACCACATATCCCACTTGATCGAACCCGGGCCGCCGCGGTGGGAAGCCAGCGACTAACCGCTTGAGCTATGGCGCGGCCCTATACCTTTACTTACATTTTACGCAACCTGCAGTTTAATTAGATTCAAAGTTAATATTCCTCAAATATTCAGAGAGAAGTCTATCCTACACTCTATGTGTCTACAGTTACAATACAGGTCTGTGTACAACGGCAACAGTGGAATTCAGTTGAGTTCATTTCAGTTTAATTTTTTTTTATTTACGTGCTTAGACAACAGCTCAAAGGCCAATTACCCAGCAGGCGAATGACTAATTAGTATGCAGTGGGTTTCCAGGACAGAATTTCTGCGAAACGAAAACCATTTCTTTCATAAAAATCTTCAGACTGCAGAATACAGTGCAAATGACGTAATATTATTTCAACATGTTTAACGTATTATCAGATTATAGTTTGAAACCATCGGCATTTAAAATTTAACTATAGTATTTTATAGATACCATAACATATACGAGAGAGTACACGTGTAAAATATATTGCCAATATTGCTGCATTGACGTTTTGTATTCTTGAGAGAACTGTATTATAGCACTAGGGTCGAAACAGAAATGAGTACCAGGAATCTTTCTGGGGCAAAAGGCGGCCGGCGTGTAAGGCTAACATTCTCACCTCCATCTATGAGCCGATTGTCTAGGAAATGTGGGAACCTCGATGTCTCACAACCTTATAGACAAGGCATGTCAAACTCAACTTGTACAGAGGGCCACCTCAGCACTATAAATATTAGTCCAGGGCCGCACTTCAAAATAGAAATATACATTAGATTTTGATACAAGCAAATTTAATTCTATTTAGGAATTATTTAGGAATAATTTCAATATAATTACCTAAAGTCACATATCTTACAGTTTTAAAAAGCAAGAGAATGCCATTTTTGACAAGTATTAAACAACTTTTCAATATGTAAAAAGAGAGATTACACAAGAAATTATGTTAGAAATAGCACGACATTGAATTTCCTGCAGCCTGCTAATTTATGTCTGCGTGAGACTTCTTGTCTTCTGGTCTGTTGGAAAATTGTCTTTACAAAAAATATTTCTACTAAAATTTTAATATTGATTTTAATATCAATTAGCTCTAAAAGTTGAGGGGCCGCACTTTGTGGCTATGGGGGCCGCATGTTCGACACGGCTCCTATAGACCTATACGGTCAGTTAGAGGGATAGCTTTACATTTTTCTAAAAACCTTTGTGTACCTCCTGAAACTTTTAATAACTATGAATTTGTTTACAGAGCATATTCATTGTTTCGCTTCTTCCTAACGGGTAAAGTCATGACGGCGGCAGAATATAAATATCACTACCAAAATTCAGATTTATATTTTGCAATATTTCTTTTTTGCAGTGACAGTAAGATAGGGCCCGTGAATTTGATTCCAATACGAATCCGTCAGTCATTGATTCAGTCATTCAGAAGACCGGTTTTTATAGTGGAGATTTCGGGGATATTTGGTGATTAAAGGGCAAATTCAGTTCGGCTGCACGGCTTATTATTTTAACCTTCTTATTTAACGATGCTATCAGTAACGAGACTATATGGTGTTGATGAGAGGATGACTAAGAAATGTTGAACAGTTGGCTGATTGAGAAGAATTCATGGCTGTGCAAACGTTAAACCAGTCAGAGAGATATATGTACATCAGAAGATCCATTTCCCAAAATTTAACTGTGTAGTCCTCGGGAATCATTCTATCAGGAAGTACAGTGGACATGGGAACATCTGTGTAAAGTATTATATATATATGCTTTATTGTGAATTGTATTTATTCATATATTGGCAGAAACAGACACGAGTAGACGTTATGTAGTCTTGATACTGAGAGTGTCGTTAAATAACCAACTTAATTAAAATAAGCCCAAAAAAATTCATGGTCTCTGAACGCATCTCAAGGTTACAGCCACTCTGGACATCCAGGAAGATGTTTTCTGACGATGAATATTACCGAGCCTACAATAAACAAGGTACATATGTGCTTAGTGGCTTTTGCGGTGCTGGAGGTTCAACCTCGGCCGAATGACGTCATGCTTCCGATCCTTTCAGTGAAAACCGCAAACTCAAGGACTTCTGTGAGACAAACCCATGAGTCATATTTTCGTTAACAATTATTGGTTGTGCTATACCGCAACTTCTTTTTTTTTTTCAGTCTGAATAAATTATACCGACAGACGCCAGCCGAAATGCAACCTATGTCCGTCAGGCTTTAATAAAAATATTGAAGTGGGCGGTATGTACTTAATCTCAGAGTAAAAAACAAAATTATGCCACTTACAGCTGTAGAATACAGTGGCCGGCAGTCTAAGGTATGAACAGTCTTCTCTCGCTCGAACGGTGGGATCTTTGGTTCTAATCCCACTCGAGGCATGGATGTCTGTATGTGCGATTATTTTGTCTTTGTGTTGTTCTTTTGCGACCGACTGATCCTCCGTCCAAGGAGTCTTACAGACTGTGTATAGATTAACAAGCTGAAAAGGCAGCCAAGTCCAAAAAATGGCTGTAGAGCCATATATAGAAAAGTAGTTAAATTTATGGGTGTATAAGCTTAGAGGCCTGAAAGATTTTTAAGTTATTAAAGGTAAATTTATACTGAAGGAGGCGATCATTTTTTTGTTGGGGGTAAAAGAAAAGTTGTCGCTGTGTTTAATTAAACACCACACCACGAAGACTTATGGAGAGAGGAGGTAGAGCTCCACAGTTTTTTACTTCGGCACTAGATGGAGGTGAGTGGTCAGCTTTACGTCTCGGCCAACACCTTCATGTTCTTTGATTGCAAAGCTAATCACATTGCAAGATAGCACACACCCAGCAGAGAAGCTGGTTCTTCCCTACGTCAAAGAGGAACTTAAACGCAAGCTTCAGACGTTAAAGAAGTTTGTACTATACCACGTAACATTTGTTGCTACAATTAGCCGTTTTTGAAACCATTTGTTAAATGTTCGCTTATAACTTCACAGAAATTATAATGAACCGATACAAACGAAATGCAATTCAGTTGACCTAAACAACCAAATTTAATTGAAGCTGCACTGATTTCTGATATATGTGGTCCCACATTTGACAGTGTTTTTTTTTTTTTTTTTGCAGGATGAGGTGGGCAGGGCATGTAGCATGAAAGGGGGAGAAGAGAAATTCATATAGGATATTGGTGGGAAAGCCAGAAGGAAATAGACCACTGGGAAGACCAAAGCGTAGGTGAGTGGACAATATTAGAATTGATCTTAGAGAGGTAGGATGGGATGGATTGGATTGATCAGGCTCAGGATAAGGAATACTGGAGGGCTCTTGTGAACACGGTGATGAACCTTCGGGTTCCATAAAATGGTAGGAAATTCTTAAGTAGCTGCAGAATTGCCGGGTCCTCCAGAAGGGCTCAGCTCCAAGGGTAATTAATTAAATAATGGTCCTAATTTATTTGTTAGTCTTTTATTTAATGAGCGTTCGGTTGGTCTGTTTATTAATGCAGATCCTCTCCTAAAGTAGAAAGCTAGTATGATTAAAGAATATGGACTAGAAATGATGTGGAAGGAAACTGCCTTTTCCAAATCCAAGTTAACGTCCCAGCATTTGTCGGTATAGCGACAGGCTATGGCCTGGACGATCAGGGAAGGAAATTTTTCTTGAGTCCACAGAGTGGAGACTAGCTCTGAGGTCCACTTAGCCTCCTATTCAATGGACACTGGCAGCTCTTTTTAGAAGATTAAAGCGGCGAGAGCTTAAATCCGACGACTCAACTTCTTCTAGTACCGAGGTCAAGAATGGTGGAGCTATACTTCCACTCCCCCACACGTCTCCAAGGTCTGATGCTTAATTAAGCACCGATAAATATTTACCGTTACCTTATCCTAGCATTTGTCTTGAGGAACTGAGAAATACCACGAATAACTTCAGCCAGTAGCACTATAGCGAGTCTCTGGATCGAGGTTTGAACTCTGATTCTACCGAATATGAATCAAAAGTACTAAACAATTAATGACGACATTCAGAGGAGATGTATTGTGCCGACAAATAGCCGAACGAACCAACACGACCTTCCGGTTGTCTTCATTTTAATCACGCATACAGATTCAGACAGGGCTGCTGAGAAGAGATGGAACTTGTTTCTGTGAGCCAGGACCTCGTGTCCGAGTAGCGGCTGAAGAAATGCAAGCGAGAGAGAAAGTACCCAATAAAACCAATGAATACAATACGACTCCCTTTCAATGTGAGATATTTCAATAACATCGGAGGAAAGGAAGTAGAACGTCCATTTGTTTTAGGACACCCAGTCATTGCCCGCTCGTCCTTCTGTTACGGATACCAGTAAGTAAAGGTATCCCCGTAATAGACCATGGAGGCCTATAGGGTTGTGAGATGAAGAGGTTCCGACATTTTCTAGACAATCGGCTCACAGATGGCTGCAAGGTTGTCAGCCCTATGCGCCGGTCGCCCTTTACCCCCAAGAATATTCCTGGTACTCATTTCTGTTAGAAGCTGAGTCGACCCCAAGGTCATAATGCGGCTGGAAGGATTAGGTCAGTTGAAAAAATTCACCTCATCTGGACTCGAACCCGCGACCATCCGGCTTGTATCATAGTGCCTCAACCAACTATGATACCGCGTGCCCCCACGGTCTATTCATCAAGTTAAATTCGTGAACACAGGATACGCTCTCGATGTGAGGAGGAAAATTATGTAAGTTTTTTGTATTATTATACATAATCTGCAGAGTCTGCAATAAATGTATATGTTCAGTAAGCACTGGCACGTGACGTAACTCATATACTCGTTTTTCTTTTTGTTCACTTAGGTATCATTTTATTTCTTTTAATGGGGTTTTACTCAGGTCTATCTCGTAGAGTTTGGACGGTGTATCTGTATCTTCCCTATTGTCTAGTAGGTTCACTGCTAATGGATTACTGTGGGTTTCTAATTTTCTTAAGTATTTGGTATTCTGATTTTTTATTTCACTGAGCGCTGTGTTCATTTGTAGATCTTCATGGATCCTGTGGTTTTTTTTTATTGCTAGTGGGGTGGGACTATGTCCCTTGTACTGCGGCCACTTCTGGCCTATTGTACCAGCCCCAGATGATAGGTGAGGGTGATTGTGAAGCAATTGGTGGAATGTAGATTGGCAGGGGAAACCGAAGTACTCGGAGAAAACCTGCCCCAGCGCCACTTTGTGCACCACAAAGCCCACTTGACCAGACCCAGGATCAAACCCGGGCCGCCGCGATGGAAAGCCAGCGACTAACCGCTTGAGCTATGGCGCGGCCTTGTTGTACACTAAATGCGTATGAATGCTATTCCTTATACTACAGTTTATTTTCAAACTTCATAAACTCAAACAGTACGAGTATTTTCTTTTCGGTTTATTCAACGACACTGGCAGTATATGACACTAGAAAGCGTCGAGTGGTAGGTCAGTTAGTGAATAATGAATTGGTAATTATTTGGAAGGAGGACGTTTTGGTGTGATGGAGGCACTAGGGAAACTGAGGAGAACCATGAAAACTTCAGCCAGGACCCTTAACTGACCTCAGTAGTGGTATTGTCTTCCTCCATGCAAGGCGGTTGAACAGCAAGAACGGAGACGCGTCTACCATGACCAGGCGTAGTTGCGTAATTTGCAGGCTGGAGTATGATTCGCTTTCAAAACACAGTTTGTTATAATCTTTTAAAGTAGGATCTGATGAATTCTATACCAGTCTATAACACAATATGATTCTAAATTATTGTCGGGGTTTCCGTGGCCTATACCGCTTGGACATCTTACGTGCCACGTTGAAGTTGTTTAGTATTCTGCAGCACTAATTCTAAAAGCAATAAAACTTTTTGCGTTACACTTTCATATTCCATAAGCAGTTTTCCCCCCCGATTTTAAAATTATAGGCCACGGAAACACTGACAATAATTTAGAAACACCCTGTATAATATTTCAGCATTCTTTTGCAATGGTCAGCGACTGAATTTGCAGGGGAAGTGCGACTTGTTGTGGTGACCGTAACCGGTGTGCTACATTGTCACTTTTTTATAAATGTTACTTCTACATGTTTCGACCGTATAAGGTCAGCATCAGGTAGATATTTTACGTAATTGCTGCGCTGTGTTACATATTATAGTTCATTATTCCAAAACTTTGTTAAAACTATTTTAATTTCTGTTTAATTTTGTTAAAATTAATTAAATGTTTATGATTTTTTCAATTGATAATTTCATGTTTCAAGCGTTCCGTTGTTTCATGGACTGTGTGTGTGAAATGCTTTTTATGGCGTAAAGCGTTTGTGTTATGTTATGGTTATCATCTGCAATTCATGGGAATCACACAACACTTCGTTGTAATGAACATACACCTCAAACATAACACAACCTCTCTACACCACAACAAGAAACTATGGAATGCTGGAAACACGAAGTAGCAATTGAACATTAATATAAAATGTAACTAATAGGTAAAGCTATCCCTGTAACAGGCCATGGAGGCCTATGGGGAAAATGTAACTAATACTTAACACAATTAAACAAACTAGTTGTAACCAAGTTTTAAAAGAGTGAACTAGAAAAAACAATACAGCACAGCAAGTACCTTAAAAGTGCCTGCCTGACCATGACCTATAAGATCGAAATATTTCTAGAAGTAACATTTAAAATACATGGCAACGTAGTACACCAATAGCCCACGAACACGATAAGCAGTTACACCGTCAAAATTTCCCCTGCAAATTAAACTATGTCACTTTGTTCTCGTAGACCTAATGTTAAAATTTGAGTAACCGTGAGGATTTTCACAGTTGACAGCACTTTCTTTTGGGAAGCTTGCTCTTTATGAGTTGCCTGCATATCCCCAAACAATGGCTGCATATGTGAAAATAGATATAATGATAGTTTTATACAGCGTTATGTAAGGTTGGGGTCTGGATAACTGAGACAAAAAGATTTTTCTCTTGTCTAAAATGTCCAGACAGGCTCTGGAACCCACCTAACCTCCTATCCAATGGTTACTGGGGGCTGTTTCCACGGGAATATAGCGGTAGGAACGTGAAGCCGATCGCTCACCATCTTGTGCCAAGGTCAAGAATGGTGGAGCTATACCTCCACTCCAGTAAACGTCTTCTTGACATGGCGCTTAATTAATTGAGCACAGGGACACCTATACCTGTACAGTTATTGTTATTAATTTAAAAAAAAATACACATATTTTGTCAGAATGTTATGGAGACCTAACGAGGAGCAATGGAAAGCCCTGAGTTTGAGCGTTGTTCAGAGGACAGCGTCACTTCTTGCCCTCCGAGGACAGTATGAATTCAGTATGCCTGATGATTCATCTTCATATTCTGTGAAGACAGTGGTTACCGAATTGCACGTTGCTTTGTTCTTCAGCTTTAAGCGGAAGAGTGCATGAGTGCATGTTGTCAGATTTCTTAAGGGGCTTTCTCCCTTTCAGATTCCCATAAGATTAATTTTTAGGTGATATATATTTCGGTGGCGAATTCTCTACTCTGGCTAGCAATTTAGTACCAGAGCACTGCAACTGGAGGAATACAAATTCTCTTCTTACTTCTATTGGTCCCTATCCTGAGCCAGATCAATCCAATCCGTCCCATCCCATCCTGTCTCTAAGATCCATTTTAATATTGTCCACCTACCTACGCCTTGGTCTTCCCATTGGTCTTTTTCCTTCTGGCTTTCTCACCAATATCGTATATGCATTCCTCGTATCCCCCAATCGTGCTACATGCCTGCCCACCTCATCCTCCTTGACTTGATCATTCTAATTATACTTTGGGAAGAGTAGAAGTTGTGAAGTTCCTCATTATGCAGTTTTCTCCAACCTCCTGTCACCTCATCCATCTTTGGTCCAAATATTCTCCTCAGCACCCTGTTCTCAAACGCCCTCAGTCTCTGTTCTTCCCTTAATGTGAGAGACCAAGTTTCACACCCATACAGAACCACAGGCAAAATTATAGTTTTGTATATTCTAATTATTATGTTTTTGTACAGCCTACGGGAAGGCAAAAGGTTCTGAACTGAATGGTAGCAAGCATTACCCGAGTTCAGTCTCCTCTTAATTTCCTCTTCAATCAGGTTTTGATTTGTTATCGTCGTTCCCAAATATCAGAACTGTGCCACATTTTCAAAACATCTGTTTTCTATCATTATATTATGATTTTTCCCTGCATTCTGGTGACGAGACAGCAATATATATACTTAGTTTTCTCTGTGTTTACTTCTAGATCAACCTACTTACTTGATATACTCTTCACTCAGTAAAATTCATAATATTTTGTTTGAAATGAGCTGAATCCTTTATGTAGCTTACACGCTACAGCGTTTCTTAACTTCTCATACGCCACACCATGAAAGGTGGTAGATTCACCGGTCGACAGTGGGCCCATGTGTCGCCTTGGAAAAGAGAGAGAACGCGGATGTTAATACTGCCGGATCATATGACTTCATTTCCGCATGATCTGGCTTCTAGACCGGAATTGAACATAATGATGGCCATTCGGTGTGGTTTTGGGAACAGGTCACTACGCAGTCCCAGCCGATACGCTGAGTTAATCAAACAAAAATTGTTACTTACATTTTTGGAGGTCGTTGACTTCACACCATGTCCAGTGGTTACACCAAATAGTCCCGGTTAACACTGGCCGTGTCTGAACATCCCCGTATCAATCGTGGATCCACTGAGATTCCTCAGAACTGTTTCGCGTTAAAGAATATTTCTATATTAATGGCTGATTAATTCTTACATTACTTTACGACAGTCTTTTAACTGCAAAGGTCATATTATTGTTATTTTACTGCAGTTGGGTGTTAACCCGGTGGCAGTAGATCTCACATTGATACAGACAAGGAAAGACTATACATAAAAAGAACAATACACAGCAAAGTACATACAGTACAAGGTACACATAGTGCAAATCCAAATATACAAAGTCACACAAGGGCACGTCGTCGGATATAATGCCAAGATTTATACAATTGACGATTAGGCAAATCTTTGGATGGAGGCGGTTGTGGTATGTTTGAACATACTGCAACGATGTTCACCTGGAAAGACTGAGAAACACCACAAAGAAAAAAGTCCATGGTTTTAGTCCGCAAGCGAACTGTACCGACCGAGCGACCGCCGCTTGTTGCCGAAATTAGTGCCAACTTTAGCGGATAGAGGGTGTCACGTGAAACACAACGAATCCCCACGGCCATTAATTTCGGTTTTATAGACCGGAGACGCTATTTCCTTGAATTAGCTCCTCAATTATCTTCACGAGGCTGAGTGGACCCCGTTCCAGACCCACTACTTCTCAGAAAATCTGGTAGCGCCGGGAATCGAACCCGGACCTCTGGATCTGTAGCCAGGAACTCTGACCACTAGACCACAGAGACACCAGATTCAAACCGAGTAGCTGCAGAATACGATTGTAGTTGTTATCACTCGCACACACAGATCTTATTGCGAAAGTGAGAACGGCCATAATCCTGATAAACACAATCTTGTTTAAAGAATTTTTCGTACGGATGGGCCTATGTACAAGCAGTACAAGAGGAGATACCAGTCAGTCTTCTAAATCACAGCGATTGTTACATGTATCATCTGGTGTAACATTAAGAAGTTCAGCATTTTGCCCAAAACGTATGTCCGTGCGTCCGGTACGATTCTCATAATAATCAGAGATTATTTCCATACAGCATTAACCAGTTGTTTTTTGTAATAGAGACGCAGAAACGTAATGCCATATAGTCCGTTAAAAGCGAACCCGACGTTTCGGAGGATCGTGTCGCAGAGTTTTGCTTTCCTTGATACCTGCTTCATGATGGTTTCTTGCTTCGCTTAATTTTCGACCCAGAAGGTGGAGGCGATATGTTCCTCCGAAACGTCGGTTGACTTTGAAAGGCTACACGGCGTTATATCCCAGAGGATAGAACTCTTACATAACCCCCGCCGTGAGAACCTAAGATCCTACATGAATTGTTAAATGTTATGTAGATGAATTTCAGGCTTGGAAATGTATCTTAATGGAAGCAACTGCGAAGCAAAGTATGCCTTGAGAAGCTAATAGTTGCTCAGTTAATCAATAAATTCCAAAGAAATTATGAAACATGAAGGTTCACTATCGTGATCACACCGGTACACCATTAGCTGATATCCTAAGCCAGATTAATCCAATCTATATTCTCCCATCCTATTTGTTTACGATTCGGTTTCACGTTATACTTTAATGTACGCCTATATCTTCCAACTGGTCTTCCAGTGTTTATTCTAAATAGAGTCTGTGGGCAAAATGCTGTGTTTGACGAAGTTTGTGATCTCCATGATCGCCTCTGTGGTTTAGTGGTCAGAGTTCCTGGCTACAAATCCAGAGTTCCCGTGTTCGATTGCCGGCGCTTCCAGATTTCCGGAGAAGTACTGGGTCTGGAACGGGGTCCACTCAACCTCATGATGATAATTGAGGAGCTATTTGAATGGAAATATTGGCTCCGTTCTAGAAAACGGTGGGGAATCGTTGCGCTGACCACGCGACACCCTCTATCCGCTGAAGTTGGCATTAACTTCGCCGACAAGCTCGGTCGGTATCGTTCGCTTGCGGACTAAAACCACGGAGTTATGATCCCCATATTTTTGTTGGACTATCTAAATGATAATGACAATTTCTTACCTTACTCAGTATTTCCATATTGCATATGACTGCCTTTAAATCATGTAATTCCATAATGTTCAGTTCTTATGGTAATTTTCTGATAATCTGGTCTGATATTCCATCGGTGTTAATGTAAAATCCAGAAGAGTTCTGTCTTCTGGGAGCTGCTAGTTGTCTGCAGGTTTCTTGCTTGGCTTAATATTTTACCCTGAATTATTTTTATAGTCTGCATACTGTTGCGTAAGTACAACTAATAACACAAATTTCGCCGTTAACGGAAGAAACTTTACATTTATTTGGGTTACACTTGTGTTACATTACAGGTTTCGTTAAAGGAATATAGGGATTTCACGTTGCAATTCAGTAATTAATAATATATAACTGGAAACACATGAAGATGGTCTTTTAAGGGTTGAAAAATGTAGTGTAACCTAAGTGTAACCCAAATAAATAAAAAGGTTGTTGCGCCAACGGCGAAATTTGTAATATTAGTTCTAACCTGAAAATGAAGACGATATATTCCTCCGAAATTACGAACAAATTTTACCAGACTACAAGACGTTATATGCCGGAAGATAGAACTTTTCAATCATTGCTGTGAGAACCCCCAAAGCCAACTTAAAATTTTGAAGTTTTTACAAAGACGTTTATATCAAATGCAGTCACTCTCAGTTCAATTCCTCTGTCACTGTAATTAAAGCAAGCCTGTGTCACATTCAGTAATATAAAAAACTCGGAAATTAAAATTTGAAACACCCAGTAGGAACAGATCCGATTATAATATGTCATTTATGCCGCTGGAACCTACGTCACGCTACGACCTACAGAGAAACAAGTGAAAGTGTCCGATGTCCGCCGATACCTGGCAGCATGAACAGGATAATTAAATAAATATATGGGTACAGTTCTTGGCACTTGCATGAATTGGTGACGTGGGTCCAGTGTCGACTCTAGCTACGCTGATAACTTACACGAAGTAAACACATCGTGAAGAGGTCGTGTCTGTCCGTCTTCGTATATCATCTCATAAACTGAAGAAAGCAGTCTTCTGGGATTTGGCACCGTGTATGTGTGGTGTTAACCGACGTTTCGGAGGAACGTATCGCCTCCATCTTCAGATACGTTCCTCCGAAACGTCAGTTAACACCACATATACACGGTGCCAAATTCCAGAAGACTGCTTTCTTCATAGTCACCGCCGTGAAAGCCTCAAATCTTACATCTCATAAATTACTTGACATATATGCTGCATTTGGTTTCGTGTGTCCAAACTTCGTATCGATGACCTGGTACTTGATTAATTAACGCGGACAAATTTACAGTTGCACTGGAATTGTCGCGGCCCCAATTTACATAGTCTTGAACCTCTGATCGATATTTAACAACACTCGAGTTCATGTACGTAGTTTAGTTCATATTCTACCGACGCGAATCAAAATTATATTCGCTGAATTTTAGTGTAGAGGCCCAGCAACAATACATGTAATAGAAATACGTTTATACTATATCACAAGATGGCCGCGTCATAGCTCAAGCGGTTAGTCGCTGGCTTCCCACCGCGGCGGCCCGGGTTCGATCCCGGGTCTGGTCAAGTGGGATTTGTGGTGGACAAAGTGGAGCTGGGGCAGGGTTTCTCCGAGTACTTCTGCTTCCCCTGCCGATCTTCATTCCACCACTTGCTCCACAATCACCCCAACCTATCATCTGGGGCTGGTATAATAGGCCAGAAGTGACCGCAGTACAAGGGACTTAGTCCCACCCCACTAGCAATAAAAAAATATCACAAGATACTTTTATCCTTATCATTTACAAATTACATTTTCAATATTTTTTCGGTACGGACGATAACAGGACTTGTGACAGCGGAATCTCTTCCCTTCGCAGCAACAGATTTATTTATGAAATAAATTAAAATTAAGGACAGTTAAGTTATCAAAATCGCAACAACTTTCGTCTGAGAGTGTGTGTTGGGGAGGAGAGGGGAACATTGGAAAGCAGCCTTTCCAATCTTCAACCGGGACTTGCATATTATTTATATACTGTTTATTTGTGGTTATGTAGCCCGGTAGGTTTCCCTGCCTCTAAGGAAAGAGTTGCTTTAGTAAACGTACAAATTTTTTACATTTGTGAGTTAAATGGTCTGATGACCTGAAGCACGTAGCGAAACATGTATCTGTATGTGTATATTACTTTAGTTTGATTAGGAAAACTTGAAAGAAACAACCACTAAAAAGATATAGATGTAGATGGAAGGGTAATATTAAAATTTATATTTGAGAAAGATGATCGAACTTATAAACTGGATTCGTCTGGTCCAGGATAGGGACCAGTGACTGTCTCTTGTGGACCTTCTAATGGGCCTGCAAGTTCTTACAATTTTGGGAAATTCTTGAGTGGCTGAGGAACTGTTGACTTGTCAACAAGGACCTGGCTTCATAGTTGGTAGGTTAGTTAGTACTTCCATGCTGTATTCCATAACTAAAGTACAAGTAATACATATTGTTTGAATTATGAATGATATGGAATATGTCTCTGTTATAAATAATGAAATATTAAAGTTCCGTATACATCAGTTAGTTCTGACACGTGATTCCTGAGGTGAAATTACATCAAATTCTGTTATGTAGGCCAATCATGCAGTAAATTAATTCAGTCGCCTTCTTGTTTCTTATAAGTCCAGTGCAGTCCAGAAAATCGCTGCTGGACCTCCCCACCACAATCATTCTTGGTTTTGAGGCCCATCGGTGCCCATGACCTAATTTATGTTCATTCCGAGACTGTTTGTGTGTCCGGAAATGGGGTCTCCTCCTCGACGAGAGGGCGAGTTTCTTATCATGCTGAGTGTTTTGTCTGTTAACTATCTGTTGTTGGTTTATCTTTCCAAATTGTATGAAAGGATACGTGCCTTAGTATTGTTAACGCTTGCTGTGTCGAATTGACTTGTCATTAAACTGCTGTGTCAGTAAACCGAGCAGAAGGGGGTGATCACTTAAACTAAACCTAAAAACTAAATTCAGTCCAGCACGACTTACATTTTTATAGCGATATTATCTCTGGCCCATCTAAGCAGGCTGATATTCGGGAAGTGCTGGGTTCGAATCTCGGACGGAACACCAGGTACTCTGAGGTTTTTCGGGGTTCTCCTTAATCCCTCCAGGCATATGCGAGGACAGCACGTACAGTAGGCCATGAGATGGCTCTGAGATATAAAAAGTAAAGCTATCCCCGTACCAGGCCGTCAAGGCCCATAGGGTTGTGAGACGTTGAGGGTCCCACATTATCTAGACAATCGGCTCAAAGATGGCGGTAAGGTTGTCAGCCCTACGCGCCTGCCGCGCTTTACTCCCCAGGAAAATTATTTAATTAATTCCTGGTGCTCATTTCTGTTAGAGGCTGAGTAAACCCCAGGGCGTAGTGCGGCTGGAAGGATTAGGTCAACTGAAAAAATCCAATGACCTAATCGGGACTTGAACCCGCGACCTTCCGGCTTGTAGCATAGCTCCTCACGTATCTTAAAGAAATAATATGTTGTTGAGACGTGTCGGCTTATATTTGCGACTGAACAAGTTTTAATCAGCGGGAGCTGAATAATGTTCTTTAAGCCCGTTATGCAAACAACGTAGGCATAACAGTCCGAACAACGTGAGAACGCCAAATTTCTATAGAATTTTATCACTTCCTCCAGTTCCACGTGTCAAGGAGTAAGATGCATAATTTGGGCCTACGTCCTTTGTCATGTTAATTCCAACCGCAGATTCACGCTGTGTATCCAGCTACTTAAGGCGAGGCCCTGGCGTCCTAGCCATGACGGTGTAATTATTTTACTGCATATGATGTGAAGAATATACTGGTGCTACAAGTCCATTGTTGTTGAAATTGAGATCTAGTATTTAAACATTCGTTTGGTCGACAGTCGCCAGTGACCGGGGCAGCTCAGTTGACTTTAATTCATTCAGAAATCTTCTAATCCGAACTCCATTTGCAGTATGTCAACGTAAGAGGTCTTACTATATAATTTATTTATTAGTAGGTTTAAATTCAAGAATAACATCACCTTAGGCAAACCCCGAGAATTAAAACGTATACTTATGCTTAGGCCTGTGTTATATGAGTTCTGGTAGTGGCATTTGCTTTACACTAGCTGTATTGGCGTATCTTCTCGGTGGAGTGTTTGCGCTGTCTCGTACTCGGCACAGAGGCCGACTCTGACTGACCGAGGTCTTCTTTTTGCTTAGTCCCTCTCCACCGTCGAATACTGAGAGGTTTCCTACAAACGGTAGAGAGACTAAGAGGAATAAGGGACCCAGAATGAACCAGTTGGAAGTAGAAGGAAGTCAAGTTTAAAATCTGCAGTCACATTCATTTGAACGGCCTAAATTGATTAAGAAAGCCCAATCATAAGAAAAAACTCCGTGGCCTGAGTCCGAAAATGAACTATACCGACCGACCGACCGACCGCCATTTGTCGGCGAAGTTAGTGCCAACTTCAGCGGATAGAGGGTGTCGCGTGTTCGGCGCAACGGTTCCCCACGGCCGTTAATTTCGGTTTTCTAGACCTGAGGCGCTGTTTCCTTGACATATCTCCTCAGTTATCCTCACGAGGCTGAGTGGACCCCGTTTCAGACCCACTACTTCTCAGAAAATCTGGTAGCGCCAGAAATCGAACCTGGACCTCTGGATCTATGTCCAGGAATTCTGACCACTAGACCACAGAGGCTTTCAAAGCCCAATCATAGTCGGTCCATTCACGACTGCAAACATCAAACAAAAACGTAATAAAGTTACTTCAACTTAAGGCCATTCCATAGCTCAGGCGGTTAGTCGCTAGGTTTCCACCTCGGCGGCCCGGGTTCGAGCTCGGTTCAGGTCATGTTGGATTTATGGTGGAAAAAGTGGCAGGTGGGCAAGTTTTCTCCGAGTACTTAGGTTTCCCTGCCAATTTTCATTCCACCAATTGTTCCACGATCACCATCATTATCATCTGGGGCTGGTACACTAGGCCAGTAGTGGCCGCAGTACCAAGTAGACTCAGTCTCACCCCACTAGCAATAACGTACTCCTTAATGTAATTTGTCGTATAGTATGACGTCCACGTGTTCTGTCTATACAACTCGTACCTGGGCCGGGTAGCAGCATGCAATGCAGTGCTTAAGTAGCAACGGACTCCCTCGTGAAACGCGAATGTTGGTTTGAACAATGTAAGATTTGAGGCTTTCACGGCGGTGACTATGAAGAAAGCAGTCTTCTGGGATTTGGCACCGTGTATATGTGGTGTTAACCGACGTTTCGGAGGAACGTATCGCCTCCATCTTCAGGGTAGAAGAAAAAGTATAAGAAATCTGCAAGCGACAAGACCGTGAGAACGGTAAATCTGGTTTGAACAAGTTTGAGCGAAGAGCTGAAACTGCTACTTTTCAATTATATGTCTAATAGAAACAGTCACTGTGGCTTCATGTTCGATTCCAGGTGGGGACAGAGATCTCTCCCTTCGCCACCGCGTCCAGATCGACCACCCAGTCTTCTGTCCAATGGATACTGGGATATCCCTCGAGAAGTAAAGCAGCAAGGCCGTGAATATGACTGCTCTCCTCTCCGTATGTTTATGTAGCTTGATGCTTAATTAAGCACAGTGATGTTTATTTTTACCTTTCGCCGTTGTTATTATTATTGGCTGTAGCCCGTCTTATCTGGCTTCACCATGAAGGACAAGCTTCTAGAATCACCTACAGCGTTAGGCTACAGCAATCGCAGTGCCTCATTAGCGCCTCTGGTGTGGTGATGGGTGTGTGCACACAGTGGTTTCACTTTCGTTGCAAGAGTGGCAGCAGTAGCGAGCGAACAATGGAGCAGGTTATACTCTCCTATCCAGACTGCCTCTTGTTAACTTTCTCTCTTCTTGCAGTAAGGCTGGATCTCTGTATCCTACCCACCCAGCGGCTAACTAAAACAAAGGAAGAACACGAGTAATAAGGAAGCCTATCTTCCGCATTTCGTCCTTCCAAATAATTGCGAGCCCCTGCAGAATTGTGTTTAGACTGCACGAACTGTTTGAGTGTAAGTGGCTTTGCCGATCGTGCCGGGCTCAGTACATAGCTTCTCAGCCGCATCAATCCTAGCATGATTAAACCATGAAGAAAGCAGTCTTCTGGGATTTGGCACCGTGTATATGTGGTGTTAACCGACGTTTCGGAGGAACATGTCGCCTCCATCTTCAGGGTAGAAGAAAAAATATAAGAAATCTGCAAGCGAAGAAACCAGTCTGCTTTTACCGGTTCTCACGGTCTCTTCGCTTGCAGATTTCTTATATTTGTTCTACCCTGAAGATGGAGGCGATACGTTCCTCCGAAACGTCGGTTAACACCACATATACACGGTGCCAAATCCCAGAAGACTGCTTTCTTCATAGTCACCGCCGTGAAAGCTTCAAATCTTGCATGATTAAACCAGTCACACCGACAGAGACAGAGATGATAATTTGCATCATTGTGAGTTGATACCGCCTGAATATATGCGTCATGCACTACAAACCTAATATTAACACTTTTCTGCACTTTTTATAATGTTATTGAGCTTTCAGTGACTACTTTCATGCATTGTCGTTAGGTACATTTTCCAGCAGGCGTTTCTGGTGTCGTCGTTGTTTACGTTTTTTAAGCATATTGCTTTGTTTCGTTTAATATTATCATACTTACGAATAACCTTAGCAGCTTTAGGGCTTAATCCTTTGGAGCTAAGAGTGTGCTGTATATACGAACAGGTTAACAATAAAGTACCCTATAAATTTTGTATACAGAGTTTATTTATATGTTTTGTATGATTATGAGATTATTTCCTATAGCAGCTTAGCTGGTTGGTGTTTGCAATGGAGGTCCAGTGTGATTTATATGAGATCACAATTTAATTTAGAAATGATGGATCCCAATATTTGGACCGAAGAGAGATGAAGTGACAGGAAGTTAGAGAAAACTGCATAATGAGGAGCTTCATAACTTGTACTCTTCTCCAAGTATAATTCTAATTATCAAGTCAAGAAGGATGAGGTGGGCAGGGCATGTAGCACGAAGAGGAGAGGAATGCATATAGGATATTGGTGGGAAAGCCAGAAGGAAAGAGACCACAAGGAAGACCAACGCGTAGGTAGGTGGACAATATTAGAATGGATCTTAGAGAGATAGGATGGGATGGTATGAATTGGATTGATCTGGCTCATGATAGGGACCGGTGGAGGGCTCTTGTGCACACGGTAATGAACCTTAGGGTTCCATAAAATGGTGGAAAATTCTTGAGTAGCTACGGAATTGGCTTCACAAGAAGGGCTCAGCCCCATGAGTGAGTGAGTGAATGATGGCTCCCAGGTAAACAAGTTACTAGGAAGGGCAGTGGAAGGAAATTATTCATGATTGTGTCCAGTGGCGTGTTTGGCATCAGAGCTTCCGGTTCTGCTGTTCCAATTATGACAGCCTTCACATTACTTGCGGAGGGAGGGGGGGATCTCTTTGAATATACGTTCCAAGTTATGTCACGTGTTTGTTCTAAATAGATCAGCGCCAGTCAGTCTTAGGTGTTGACGCTGAGCGTATGTAAGTAGTCTGTGAATAAAAAAAGTAAAAGTAAAGCTATCCCTGTACCAGGCCGTGAATGCCCATAGGGTTGTGAGACATGAGGGTCCCACATTATCTAGACAGTCGGCTCAAAGATGGCGGTAAGGTTGCAGCCTTACGCGCCGGGCGAGCTTTACTGCCCGGGAAAATTATTTAATTAATTCCTGGTACTCATTTCTGTTAGAGGCTGAGTCGACCCCAGGGCCATAGTGCTGCTGGAAGGATTAGGTAAATTAAAAAAAAAATCCAATGACCTCATCGGGACTTGAACCTGCAACCTTCCGGCTTGTAGCGTACTGCCTCAAGCAACTACGCTACCGCGTGGCCCCAGTCTATGAATAACGGTATCAATTACGTAACACGGTAATTTTAAAAATGTAGAACGAGCAAATTGTACATTACATTTTGCATAAACAAACCAAACATTTAATTTTTAAGATAAGCGGGAAGCAGATAACGAAGTTTCCAAACGTCAGGAACCAACATCTGATGCATATGTTAGGACTCGGAGAGCGTAACCAAGGAATATCGCGCAATTGAAGAATTGAATTTTACATTCTTTGAAAGGAGATAAATTACAGCAAACCTTCGCTAATCCGGTTATAGTTAATCCGGATCAGAATATGAAAAATGGAAAATGCTCTTCACAGTTAAGTGCATAAAGGTAAAGTTGTCCCTGTGATTAACTAATTAAGCACTACACCATGAAGACGTATGGGGGGAGTGGATGTATAGATCCACGTTTTCTTGACCTCGACACTAGTTTGAGGTGAGTCGTCAGCTTCACGCCCCTGACAATTGAGGACATACATATTTCAAAAGGCACATGGGATTTAGGATTAAGAAGGATTTGAGCAAGAGGACTTTGAGACTGTGTTGAGGGCAGCTGGAGAGACAGAAAGAACGCAAGAAAATATTCAAAATTGGCTTGAACTAGATGAAGTAGACGCTGGATTTGAACTTGCCTTTTTTCAGTTTTAAAATAAAGGCTGTAAAGTGATATTTTTTATTTATTTTCATCAACCTACCTATATTATTAAATTTTCCTTTTTTATATAGCTTTTAGGGTTATCTTTGCTTCATTGATCCGGATTAGCGAGGGTTTACTGTATGTAGGATTTGACGTTCTCCCAACGGTGATTATGAAGAAGTCTATCTTCAGCTGTATAACCCCGTGTAGTCTATCTAAGGTCAACCGACGTTTCGGAGGAATATTTCTCTTCTATATTGGGGGCCGAAAGTAAGCCAGGCAAGAAATCGTCATGAAGCATTTAGCAATCAAAGCCAAAAGTTAAATTCATATTTGAAGTGAACAAAGTTACAGGATTAAAAGCAGCTAAACATCCCCTTTGACACATAATTTGAAATTTTCACATGTGTATGACCATGAGACCGCCTCTGTGGTCTAATGGTCAGAGTTCCTGGCTACAGATCTAGAGGTTCGGGTTCGATTCCCGGCGCTACGAGATTTTTTTTTTTCTGTGAAGTAGTGGATCTGGGACGGGGACCACTCAGCCTCGTGATGATAATTGAGGAGCTATTTCAAGGAAATAGCGGCTCCGGTCTAGAAACCCGAAATTAACGGCCGTGGGGATTCGTTGCGCTGACCATGCGACACCCTCTATACGCAAAAGTTGGCACTAACTTCGCCGACAAGCGGCGGTCGCTCGGTTGGTATAGTTCGCTTGTGGACTAAAATCACGGAGTATGGCCATGTGCTTAGTAATTACTGCGCAAAATTAATGACACGATCAAGATTATGATTAGGGCTGCTGTTTTGTTTCCCACTTCATGGGTATAACTGTTAAGAAACTTTACCTTAGAGACGAGGTCGCAACCTTCATTGAAACAAACTGTCATAATAAAATTAGCTGAGTTTCTGGAGGTCTACCATTGTTCGCTGTAACTACAGATAATGCACAGTAGCAGGTGGGGCAGACTCGTGATATCCTCTGTCAAAAACGAAACAAGTGTTCACAGTAAACACAATGTACCGGGCGGGGTTGTGTCTTGTCTTGCATTCAGCATGTCCAGTACATGTTTATAACGGCGATATTTTCAGTTTCTCTTATATTAACTTTCATATAAGAAGAGCCATGGCTTTCGATGCGCAGACACGAAATATTAAAGGCGGAAACTAGGTGGTGGGGTGTGAAGGAGACGGATAACAGAGATTTGCGGTCCTGCTAGCTTTATCTCTCTCACACTCTCCCCTCTCACGCTTCTAGCCAAGGTTCTTGCTAATTGAATTTGTCTATAATGAGAGATTGCTAATAATTTAAATAGGCACTGTGATTTGAGACGGAATAGGTCATTCGTTACAGCGCTGAGCTGGACGGTTGAACGTACGAATACGTTCCGAGCAGGGACACGAGATTGTCCTCCTCTACACAGCATCCAGACCGGCTACGGTGCCCACCCAGCCTCCTATGCAGGAAGTAAGGAGGAATCTTTCCTCGGGGCCAAAGCGCCTGGAGCGCTATGCTCACAGCCCACCTCCATCTAGTGCCTAGGCCAAGAAAATCGGAGCTATATCTCCACTCCCCCACACGTATAGGGACAACTTTATCTTTCTATGATTTGTGATATGTGTGGGGAGGGAAATATCAGTCACGTGACTTACCTGCAGTGGTTCCTGAATTTCGACATATTAAGCAATAACATTTCTTCTCTGATCCTTTTATGGTTCGAAATATACATAAACTGATACTGATTTGTTTTACATCGAAGAAAACTGGGAATGAAAAGTGATCTTGGCGTTAAATTCATCTTGTAACTGACGCTAATGCATCAGTTCAATTCTAAGAAGTTTTGGGACTACTTTTTTCACTACATATTCAATTTTCATACGACACGGACCACAAAGAAACACCACGTCCAGCATTTCTTCTGTTGCATGTGTTCGTTGCTATAGGAACGTGTTTACCGAACCTTTGCCTAGTAATAGGATTAAGGGATGAGACACAGAGACACGGAGCAACGTGATCTCATAAGTCTCCTTTTATTAGTTTTTTTTTTAATAAGGAAAGTAGGCTAAGGGCGGCCGCACACCAATTGCGTCGAGACAGACATCAAGACATGAGACAAAAGACGCAGTTTTGCTTCATTCGTGATTCGTCAGCATGAAGCTGACGTTAGTATCATGACTCAGACCGGTGTGCGGCGGTCGTTTCAACTACGCTCCTTTCTTTGCATCATGCCGCAGACATCGTGTCTTGACACATACCGGTGTGCGGCCTACCTAATACGTACCTCGTAATAACAACGGAAGCGTCCTGGTGTAGACAAGGTAGATTGAATCATTACGTCAGGCTATGGATCTATTTGTCTGTTGTAAGCAAGTCATAAAACTATTTATAACTTATGTATTCTACTTGCATAGAAGGACGTAGGCTATGTGTCTTTTTCTTTTTTCCACCGTTTTTCATATCGTGCACTTCTTATGTATCTGTTTGTCCGTTACTTAAAATAGCATTTAACTTAGACAAATGTTAGCAGATCAATTCGTTAATGAGATACACAGGACTTCCGGCTTTTAAAGAAAGTGAAACACAGACCAAAGATTATTAGACCTGAAACTAAACAAAAGTAAATTCAGGTAGTGGCATATCCTATTTCATGTAATTGTTATAACTTATCGTCATGGCTCGGTCGTCAGAGATTCGACTGTAACATCCGGTTTACCTAAAGAATTGGGACTGCCTTCAAAGTAGCAGTACATATTACGACTGTTAATTCCTCCCTACCCCCCCCCCGGCAGTATTTTTCACTCAGGTCACGTGATGTGTCACTGACGAACAAGTGAACATTATTACTACTGGTGCATAAGGTTTATTTGTGGTCAATTTGTCGGTTCATAAGTATTAGTATTCGAGAAGTATCGATAATAATTACTTACTTATGGAGCTGAGCCCTTCTTGAGGAGAAGCCAAATTGCAGCAACTCAAGAATTTCCCAGCATTTTATTGAACCCGAAGGTTCAATACTGTGTTCACAAGAGCCCTCCACTGGTCCCTATCCTGAGCCAGATCAATCCAATCCATAATAATAATTATCGCAGAAAATGAGGAAAACACTTTCCAAATAGAAAATGGGAAAGAAGATTACTCTCGTCTGGGGTTGAACGCTGTCTATTCTAGTAGATTGTTAGAAACAGTTTGGAGAAACGCGGCTTCATATCCAGGAGACAGTAATGTTTAAGTGACCGTCGTGATAGCCTCAAATTTGATGAAGAAGCTAATAGGGAACGTTTGTAAATTATTGTCGGTGTTTCTGTGGCTTTTAATTTGCACATCGGAAATAGTAAAATAAAACTGCTTATGGAATATGAACGTGTAATTCAAAGCGTTTTATTAATTATAGAATCAATACTGCAAAATGCTAAAAATCTTCAACACACGCGCCTTTCATAGCACGTAAGATGTCCAAGATTCCTGGATTCGATCAGCTTCCTCTAGCGAAGTGCTCCTTTTCAGTGCAGAACACTACCAGTCTATTGAAACTGCTTTAACCTGCGTCGGATGGCATTATCTGAAGATGGATCTTTTCCATATTGAGTTCTATAACGACGTTGCCTTTTGATGACGGACTTTGTTTCGAAAAACCAAAGTATGCAGAGATGCTTTTTATCTTGAACAGTCCCCATTTTGAGGTATGACGTCATATTTTCTCCCAGACATCAGTGCGGCGAGTACAGCGTTATCAAATAAAACTTTTCGAGTTACACTTTCATATTCTTTAAGCAGTTTTATTGTGTTGAATGAATGAATATATGAGGGGTAGGCCTTTCTCCGGCCCTTGCACCGCGACCTATAGTATTCTATTATGCTTCCCTTTTTTGATTATTCCCTCAGCAGTCCCGCGCTTCGAATTAAGCGCAGGATTTTGTACGTGGGGGCGTCGAAATAGTCACTTGGTTCCATAAAATATTGACCCAACTGACGTAATCTTAAATAAGCTAAGGCCTCACATTCACACAGGATAAGTGTTGCTGTTTCATTTTCTTCTTGACCCCTCTTGCAAGTGGGACTATCACTTAGACCCAGTTCGAACAGGTGTCCTTTGAGGTGACAGTGTCCTGTAAGTAGTCCCACCACCCATTTATTGTGTTGCTTTCCAGTTTTAAAATGATAGACCACGAAAATCCTAACATCCATCAATTTGAAAGCCTTTTTAATAAAGAGTGTTCATCTTCTGATAAATTGATTGATCGATTCTAAATATTAAATTTTAAATTGGATTTGATGAATTATATTACAATAAAACGTACTGGTTATTTATCGTACGTTATCCGAATACCGATATACTCGTACACGTTATATCTACATATTTATGGGTATTGATACTATTGGATTGCATTACACGTAATCGTAAATAGTTTACTCAATTTCACTGGTTCATATCGACTGTCAACACAATTAAATTAAGCTCAAGGTAACCGACTGTTCTGCAAATCGCATTTCCCCCTTGACGGGTGTAAATACTGTGTCTTACTGAATTGAACAATTGTTTGGTCGGTGAATGGATTAAGAAACGGCTGAAAGGCAGCAGTTATGTCAGACTGCCAGCACACTGAAGTAACGAACTCCAAAGTTAAAGACTGAAATCTAGAAAACAAGAGAGAGAAATGCGGAGGGGTAATGAGGGATGTTATGTCTTAAGAGGGTGGAGAGAAAGTGTTTCACCTTTCGAATTTCCCGCAAGTTGAAGAGAAGGTAAAGCGTTGGGAAGCTACTTTCTTATGAATCGGAGAAAGAGGTTGAGCGGGGTTACTGCCTTCGATCGGAATTTTGACGATGGTATTGAGATTACTATGTTATGACACTTTAATGTAGTATTGGAAAGGGCCATAGCTCAAGCGGTTAGTCGCTGGCTTCCCACCGCGGCGGCCCGGGTTCGATTCCGGGTCTGGGTCAAATGGGATTTGTGGTGGACAAAGTGGCACTGGGGCAGGTTTTCTCCGAGTACTTCGGTTTCCCCTGCCAATCTTCATTCCACCAGTTGCTCCACAATCACCCTCACCTATCATCTGGGGCTGGTACAATAGGCCAGAAGTGGCCGCAGTACAAGGGACTTAGTCCCACCCCACTAGGAATAAATATTGGATGGGCTGCATTAGGGTGAAAATTTGTTTTAATATTTGGAGGGCCGCGTTCAAGTACCTGGAACCCTATCCCTATCCCTGTCTATTGCTTTGGCTGTTATTGTTGCTGCTGTTTTATTAGAAATATGAAATTTATAAAAGTTTTGTCTTCACAGAATTTTGTTTCGTATATATACTTTAGATGAGCAACAAACAGTACTAGATGACATGCACGGGGACAGTCTATATTTTTATCGAAATATTCTTTCAGAAGTTAATTTCCTACCGCACAGAAAACTCACTGCGTCATCATTACAAAGACCAGTTAGTTAATGCTGTACATGGATATTTTCGCCGATTATTCTTAGGTTCATGTGAAGGCCATAGAGACGAGCAGGCTAGTCCAGCGGTAACCCTCTAGGCTTGTATTAGAGAGGTACTTGGTTCTAATCTCGGCCGGGGCAACCGCTATCCTGGCTAAGGTCTTTTGTGGATTTCCTCAGTACTTCCAGTGAATTACGAAAGAGTACCTCGATAAGACCACGGCCGCTTCCTTCCAAATTCTTTCGAACTCATCATTCATCAGTCAACCTAACGTTTGACACTATAGGCCTACAGTCTAAATGCTGACAGTATTTTAAAATAAGGAACACAAGGAGGAGCCTATACATACCCTTTCTGGGCAAAATGCAGACTTCTTTAGTGTTAAAGTTTGTGGCAAGCTACGTAAAGAAAATGTGTTTTAAAGGCGTAGGCTACAGTTTTGTTGTGGCGTTTCTTCCACGTCAGATGTAGTGGTTATACCGCTGTGACTTTCTTTCGTGAGTTATTAGGTTCCACTGAGAATTTAACGTTTACACTTTCATCCCTAACTCTCAGCGCCCCATTTATTGTGATAGGATGCACGACGAATACAGGATCCCAGCTCCCAGGATTTATATTAATTCTTTCAGATCAAAGGCATCACGAAGAAACCTCTTGCTTTTCATTACTGCCCACTTCTTTCTTCTTAACCATTTTTTATTATCATTTCCGTTCCAATTTTCTCCTTTATCTTTTACTCTTATCATCCCGTTCCTTCTCCTTTTCACCCTTCTCCCCTATTTTCCTTGTTCTTGGCTTCTCTTCTTCACATTTTCCTTCCAACCTTCTTTTCCACCTTGTATCATTTTCCTCTTCTCCCCTTCTATTATAATTCCTGTTTTCCTCCCATCCTCCTACTACTCATTCTCCATTAACTTCCCGTCTTCTTCCTTCTCGCATTCTTCTTTTCAGTAGAAGTCATTTCTTTCTCTTCCTCTTCTTCCCTCTTCTTCCCTTCTATCTCCGCATTGTACTTCATTCTCTTGAATATCTACCCTCACAATTTTGTGTTCAGGTTCCTAAAGAGTTAAAAATAATTAAACAAATCCATGGCACAAGTAACTAAGGATATCGTGTTATACTCGCGTGTTGGCACCAGACATGTAGTTATTTGTGTCAGCTGAAAGAAATGCCCGAACTTGTGGATGTCGCACTATATTCAGGGCCACTTTTTGTTGATGCTTATCTGCAAACAGGATTAAGCAATGCAATTAAATTTAACCTTGACAGTGAGCGACGTCACATTGTTTTAATTGCCATTAAACTTGACCACGTCTGTCAGATTGATTTAGTTCCGTGAATTGAAACAATTCCTGTCAGCGACCGACATCACAGTGCCTTAATAATAGTTAAATTTTGTTTTATTTATGGTTTGTTTAACGGCGCATTTAGCACGTTAATCTGTATAGCGTCGAGTGGTAGGATAAGTGAATATTGAATTGGAAGCGGTCGTGGCCTAATGTAAGTTATTATATCAGTATTTACCTAGAGAGACTGAAGAAAACTATGAAAGAACGTATGAATATATAGGGGTCGGCCTTCTGGGCCCTCGAACCGCGACCTACAGCGATCTACTGTGCTTCCCCTTTTTATACTTGATGCCTCATTTGTGATAGAACACAAGCAAACCGGAGGCTCAGTAATTGTGATTAAACTTTTCCACTTCTGCCTATGATCTGGTTAGTTCTACACTGGACATTGTATCGCAGTGCCCTTGCTATCCAGACAGGCCTCAGTAGCTTCATACTGTACCCACAGTCATTTATCCTGGAGCGGTTATTCTTGTAACAAACCTTTTTGTTTTACAGACATAAAAACAAAGAAAGAACTCCGTGGCGTATAGTCCGCATGCGAACTATACCAACCGAGCGACCGCCGCTTGTCGGCGAAGTTAGTACCAACTTTAGCGGATAAAGGGGTGTAGCGTGGTCAGCGCAACGGATCCCTACGGCCGTTAATTTCGGTTTTCTAGACCGGAGCCGCTATTTCCATTTAAGGAGCTCCTCAATTATCCTCACGAGTCTGAGTGGACCCCGTTCCAGACCCACTACTTCTCAGAAAATCTCGTAGCGCCGGAAATCGAACCCGAACCTCTGAATCTGCAGGCAGGAAATCTGACCATTAGACCACAGAAGCGGTCATGTTTTACAGACGTAGTCTATTAAATTAGGAGCCGGATAGCTCGGTCGGTATAGCGACGGACTACAAGTAGGACGGCCTGGGTACATTTATCGGTAGGGGCATAAACTTTTCTCTATTCCAAAATGTCTAGACCGGCTCTGGGACACACCCAGCCTACTATCCAATGGATACCGGCGGATGTTTCGTAGGGGGTAAAGCAGCAGGGACTTGAAGCTGACTACTCACCTCCATCTAATGCCGGGGTCAAGAATGGTGGGGCTATTCCTTCACTTCTCAATACGTCTCAGTGACATGGTGTTTAATTATTTAAGTACAGGGACAGCTTTACTTTTACCGATTTTCTTGCATTAAATCGAAATGCTATTTAAAGGAAACGATGTCTCAATTTAAACAGCAAAAGGGACACCCAATAGCCTCGTGCACTGTATTTTAAATGTTACGATCTTGAACTTTTTTTTATTCGCTTAGTGGGGGGTGGGGTCCAACTGGGTCTACTCGGCACGTCGGCCACTCAATGGCCTATTGTACCTGCCCCGGCTGATTATGATAATGGAGAATTTGGTGGAATGAAGATTAACAGGGGAAAGCGAAGTACTCGGAGATAACCTGCTCCAGCGCCACTTTGTCCACCAAAAATCCCACTTGACCAGAACCGGGCTCGAACCCGGGCCGCCGCGGTGGGAAGCCCGCTTGAGCTATGGCACGGCACGGGCACGGGCACAATCTTGAACATAGTGTGCATCCAAGACTGGGAGATCCAGACAAGTTCATTTTCTTGTGGTGTGTTTTACAACACTGTTAGTATCTCGGATTATATAACTTCGAATGAGAGTGTGACTCGTGAATAATGAAAGAAAACAGTCGTAGCCTAATTAGAAATACTATTCCGACATTCACCTGAAGGGACTGAGGAATACCACGAAAAATCTCAGTCAGGATATCCGGTGTCCCGAGTAGTGAGATTCGAATGGAACATCTTCCGAAAACAATACTTCGCCGTTACAGCTGCAACAGTCTGAGCAATACGACTAGAGTGGTCTAGAAAAATTGGTGTTTACGAATTCTTTTAGAACCCTGGAAAACTCCCACTATTAATTACCAGTAATTTTCCACATTGTAGACAGCCAAACACGGATTATATACTTATAGCGTTATATAACATCTGTCTCTACAGTTGTAAACATGCACAGTCTTAGAACTCATGACTGTATGACACGAACTGATGAAGCAGCTTGGAATCTCTGGGCGGTATTACACCGAGTGAGAAATACATCAAAAATAGGGAGTATGAGTCGGAAACAACTCCAGAGAAAGTGGCCCTAAAGCGCTGACTTTATGTAGTACTCCGCCCTACAAGGGAGCCAGATATAGAGCAGTTGGTCGTACTGTTGCTAGTTTATTTAACAACGCTTTCTCTGCTGCATAAGTCACATGGAGTCGAATGCGATGATGTTAGCCAGTGATAATAGAGAACATTTTGGAAGGAAACAGTCGTAGCCTGTTGTTAAGGTATTAATATTTTCTGGTGGTACTGAGTAAACCGATAAAAGAACTGAGTCAGATGGCTGATATCTGTCTGAGAATCGAATCTGTGACCTAAGGAATGCTGAACACGCAGAAATGAAGTTAATTTATAGGTGGTCTCGAACCAGGGACCTCGAATGTACGAAGTAATGCAGTCTGCAGATTCAAAGAAACTAACGTGAATTTCGGTTTGTTACGAAATATTATTTAGGAACGGCACCTGCCATAGAGGAGCGATGCGAGGACTCCATGTATAGAAGGACAGATGTCAAGGCAAAGTTTGCTGGCTGAAAGTTCAGTAGGCTGTGTGAAGATCCCGTCACGGTAGAGTCTTCACTGCTCGCGGCCATTTCCCCTATTCGTCATGCAGCATGGGTCCACCTGTGCTCCAGAGTTTCGCCGACAAATGACAAAAGGATGGAACCAGTGAATGCATATAAGCGCTTTCCATTTGGAAGTTACTTGCACACAAACAAAGGCGAAAGACGGAGGAGGTGGAGGAGGAAGGAAAAGCAGAAGTAACTCACCTATTACTCTGTAACGTCTGGGGGTAACCTGCTTTTTCCATGCTCCCTCCCTCCATGTTTGGTCCAGGAGGTTGTATATAAAAGGGCATGCCAAGGTAATCAATGCTTCAGTCTTTCACAAACCATCAAAGTGAAAACGTCGGCTTTAGGTTACTGTAGCAGCTTTTCTTTTATCTCCACGACCGGTAAGAATTTTGTATTATATCAAAAAGAAACATACCGCTTTGGTTTTGGTAACGTGTTTCATTTCTTTCCCAGCGTTTAAATCTCCATAAGTCTTCAGTGTATGAGTGAAATTTGTGAACACGGTGAAACGTTTCTGTGCTTTTCATACATGATCGTAGGAAGTGGGGGGGTTAATGGGTTTTCCATCTGTCTACTTGTTGCAATGGTTTGACAAAATTCGCAGTTTGATAGCCACAAATTTGGCATTTGTTGCGCAAGTGGTGGTCAGAAAATTATTTTTTTTACTTCTACCTTTTGCCTTAAATTTTTTTCTCCATTACACCGTCCATGATATAATCTCGTTACGAATGTCTGGAATGAAATAATACTTCAAAAGCAATGAAGCTTGCGAAGTTTCTGAGGACTCCATAACGTTACATCTATTCCATATTCCTTTCTAACAAGTTAGATTTGTCGTGATCTCCGAACCTTTGTAACACAATACGCTTCTCTGAATTGTGGGATGTTAGGCTATGCATCCACTAATTGGTTATATCAAATTTATATAGTGCAATCATATCTCCGGAAATACTAACAATCCAGCTATTCCTCCACATTCCCCATTTCAACCACAAACCTTGCAGCAAATAAATTACCGAATAACGATGGTGATAACTCAATCACATTAGTTATTCAGGTATATCAGCACATCAAGAATAAGTAACTAACCTAAAATTGAGATGGGGTATGCGGTAGGGTAGATAGTTGAGGCACCATGCTACAAGCCGGAAGGTCGCGTGTTCTGTTCCCGATGAGGTGGATTTTTCCAATTGACCTAATCCTTCCAGCAACACTGTGGCCCTGTGGTCGATCGGAGCGGTTTCTCTCATATTTTATAACCTTCTACCTACAATTTTTGTGGCACACGGTAGCGTGCCAGCCTGTATTCTAGAAACAGGGCAGATTTGTTTATTGTTTATATAAGATTAGCGATGAAGACGGGAATGGAACCCGACCAATGGCTAGTGTATTAGCTTATCATCCAAACGTTTCCAAATTCGATTCTATTTCCACATATTTTCAATAAATACAGGAACATCTATTATAGCATGTGAGGTATGTGGTTCCCACCTCGGTGACTATGACGGTTACTGTCTCTTGGAATGTGGCACCGTGTAGTCTGGTAGAAGTTGACCGGTGGTTTGGAGGACAGTACCTTCTCCGTATCGCACAGTAATTCTTTGGCGGAGGAGAGGGATTTTTCTGCGAACACCAAGATACTTCGTCCACACGCTTTTACTCTGAAGATGAAGGCAGCAAGTTACTTCGAATCGTCCATAAAGTTCTGTAAGAGTACACTGCATCACATCACAGAAGACACTTATTCTTGTAATACTATAATGACCGCTATCCAAAACGTTTGGTAGACCTGTATGAAATATGTGTGATACAGTTGGTATTGCTTAGTTACTGACAACGTTGTATAGCAAACCACACACGAGAATAATGCAGATATATGGTCACGCGGTCAGACAAACTGAACTCCGTGGCCTGTAGTCCGCACGCGAACTATACCGACCGAGCGGCCGCCGCTTGTCGGCTAGGTTAGTCTCAACTTTAGAGGATAGAGGGTGTTGCGTGGTCAGCGCAACGAATCCTCAGGGCAGTTAATCTCGGTTTTCTAGACCGGAACCGCTGTTTCCTTGAAATAGCTCCTCGGTTATCCTCACGAGGCTAAGTGGACCCCGTTCCAGACCCACTACTTCTCAGAAAATGTGGTAGCGCCGGGAATAGAACCCGGGAACTCTGGATCTGTAGGCAGGAACTCTGACCACTAGACCGCAGAGGCGGCTGCATCGCGTGGAGCTCGTGGAGGCAGTCATATTGGCGCCGGACTCCTGAATTGCTGAATAAGATTTTCACTTTGGAAACATTAATCATATTCCCTTCAGTAATAAGGGACTGTAAGAATGGGATCCGGTCCGAGCTCACCCATCTCGCACGCACGCGCACACACGATGAAAGTTGACTAGTCTCTTGAATCTAGAACAGTGTTCATACAGGCAAGGCACGGTGAGACTGCATATACGTGACAGACAGCAAGGACGGTAGCAACAGGTGACTTCAGTCACTCTGCTTTCACCTTCTTCATGTCGCTGCTTCTTTGTCCCTAGAAATATCGGCTTCTATTCTCGCAATGAAACATTCATGACTAAATAATATAAATTCAAGTCGGATTATGTATGTGGAGAAGAGAGGTTATCCGTAATGTCTTATGCAAACATAACCAAGCTTTTGTCACGGTAGAAAAATTGTACTGAATTTAAATAAATGAGTTCATAATGGGTTATCTCCATCTGTATAGCAACGAACTACGGACTGAACAGGTTTCGATTCGAGGCAGAGGTATTTTTCTTCATAGCCTCCAGACTAAAGGCCCGAAGTCCAGTTATAGAATAGGCTAGAGGAAGGATGGAAACAAACAAACACATACACACTGCAACTTAGATAATAAGGACTAAGCACAATAGCCGGAAGCTGGTTATCGTGACTGAGGTACGACGTATTTCCTCTTTTTCCTCATTCATTTGAGGCGAATTCCGTCAATATATACACGCACGTACCTCAAAATAGGCCGCGCCATAGCTCGAGCGGTTAGTCTCTGGCTTCCCATCGCGGCGGACCGGGTTCGATCCAGGGTCTGGTTAAGTGGGATTTGTGGTGGACAAAGTGGCGCTGGGGCAGGTTTTCTCCGAGTACTTCGGTTTCCTCTGCCAATCTTCATTCCACCAGTTGCTCCACAATCACCCTCACCTATCATCTTGGCCTGGTACAATAGGCCAGAAGTGGCCGCAGTACAAGGGGACTTAGTCCCACCCCAGTAGCAATAAAAAATACCTCAAAATAGGATATAATCCGATCATCCTACAGCTTTTCTAGTGCGCATTTCACTGATTGTCTTATCATTCCACGAAATACAATCTCAGCAATTGAAAGCGACGCTAAATACGTCAGGAACAGGTATGAAAACTTGTACACATCTGAGATTCTAGTGAAACTTGTTTCGTTGTCCTTACTCATGATGCAGGTCGCCGTCGCCAGAGTCTGCGACCTACTTGCTCTACAGTTTCAAGCGGCATTTCACTGTAACAAGATTTCTGGACGCTTCCACTGACAACCACAGTGTTTATGTTCCTTAATGTGAAAATTCCAGTAAGTGGAAAGTTCTTAAAAGCTGTTCCCACCTATGGGTGCAACGTGTTAACAGAAACAAATTTCTGGTGACGTATGAACATTGCAAAGGGCTAATATGGAGGAAATATTACTACATGAATTTAGGCTGATTATTTTAAAGTTATAGTATGATTTGTTTAATATATGAACAGTCTCAAATCATCAATTTATTTGGGTGGAGTTTAAATACACCAATCAGTAACATCAGATGTAACTATTGTATGCCTAATTCAGTGACCTGATCATAAGGTCCTGGTTTCGTGGAAACGGTTCAGTTCTGCGATACTTGTGGATGGCATTGAATAAGGAGGTCTTATAAAATGTCTCGTGGACTTTTGGCAAACGAAAACAAACTTTTTGGGGTATGGTAAGATGAGTCATCAATAATGATTTCGAAAATACTCGTAACTGTCATGGCCTAATCGGAATTCTGTCCCGACGTTTGCCCGGAAGCATACAGGAAAACCACGAAAACTGAGGATAGTGGGTGTCTTGTCCGAGATTTAAACCGGACATCGCTTTAAAATTCGCTTAGTGGGAGGTGGAGTCCAGCTGGGTCCACTCGGCACGGCGGCCACTGATTGGCCTATTGTACCTGCCCCGGTTGATTATGATGATGGAGAATTTGGTGGAATGAAGATTGGCAGGGGAAACCGAAGTACTCGGAGAAAACCCGCCCCAGCGCCACTTTCTCCACCACATATCCAACTTGACCAGACCCGGGCCGCCGCGGTGGGAAGCCAGCGACCAACCGTTTGAGCTATGGCGCGGCCTTAGGACATCGCTTTAACGCAAGCCCGAAGCGCTGTCGCCACACCGTCCTGCCCGGAAAGCAAAGTTAGCCCCACATTCATCAGATACTGCAGAGGAAATGGAAGTGTCTTGGACCATTACGTCAGCTATTTACAGATTTGAAGAGGGCTATGAATCAGATAGAAAAGAAGTATTTTACAATAATATCAGTGAAGATTACGCAGTCGATATAGAGACTGACTACGGGTTTGACAACCGAGGGGTCGGTTGGGTTCAAGAATTTTCACTTCTCCATGTCGCCCAGACCGGCTATGGGGTCCACCCAACCTCCTATCCAATGGGTACCGGGGGCTCTTTCCCTAGTGGTAAAGCGGCCGGAGCGTGAAGCTGACCATTCATCTCCAATTAGTGTCGACGTCAAGAAAATATGGATCTATACATCCATTCCGTCATATGCCTTCATGATGTATTGTTTAATTAGTCGAAGTACAGGGACAGCTTTACTTTTACCTCACTGAAGTTGGTACACCCTACCCATAAAACTAGTTAGGCTAATTCCAGTGCATGTAACCGATACCTGGAGTAAAGTCCGCGTATATTGAAACGTTTGTCCGAAGTATTTTCTATTCAGAATGATCTGGGCAAGGAGATGTTTTATTGTCATTGCTTTTGAATGCTTTAGAATGTCAGTATGGGGGCCGACGTACATCAGGAAGAGTTAACAGAGAGGATTTGCGGCCTGTCAGCTTTTGGTTTATGTTGATAATGATGATTTATTAGGCGAAGATAATGTCTCTTTTAGTCGGAGGTGTGAGGTGATATAAACTCCTTTGGTGCTGCGGCGTCAAGATGGATCTATGGTACAAGCCTGTAAAAATTCATGAGCTTGGAGCGGTTGCGTAAAGATGACTGGCACGGAACAGCGAAATTTTCGGGAATGAACCTGCGTCACTGCTAGTTCATGTACCACAGTTCACACATGGGCTATCCTGGGTTTGGATCCTGGTTTTGGTAGTGATAAAGCCGCCGATTAACTGCCTCAGTTTTGACACAGTTGGTCGGAAGTATAAATGTCATAAAGATAAACACAGAAGCTCTATTTATCTATGGAGGTCAGACTTTTATTTTTTCCCTTCCAAGGTTGCACCAGCGTTTACACTACCGAATGCTATGCCATATACTGAGTTGTTTTCATCCGACATCAATAAGTGCACTGTCATTTTCTTTGCTCGGACCAACTCAATGTCTCGCAGTCTCCATGGACACACAAGGGACCAACCGGTTGTTATGAAGTATGTCACATCAGGTGCCCCATCTATATAACACCTTTTGCTGAGTGTCTGGAAACAGGGGAAGCTGCCTTGTATGGGAATTTGTCATGTGAGCGATCTCTGGGCAGTGATGTTCGCGGGTATCGCATTGTGCTGGCGCGACAAACATCCATATAGAGTGACATCATGCTGTCCGTTCAGGCAGCCCTCCTTCAGCTCCACCAGGAAGCGTTACGCACTTACGAATGGGTCACACTCGCTTGACTCACGGACATGTGTTGCGCGGTGATCCGACATGCAGTCCCAACTCTCTGTGGGAAATCACCTTATTCTTCTAGAGTCTGTCATCGAATGCCCGCTTTATGATAAGGACAGCACATTCTCCTCTCAACGACTCATTGCGTGACAACCTCCGGGGAATACCCATGGTAACATGTCGAAGGTGCCGTTCTTGAACAGTATTTTTCTCTCGAAGTAAATTTAACGTTTGAAATGTTATGCCAATTTTAAGACTTGTACTTGTTTCTTTACACGTAATTTTGGACCATCGTTCCAGACCACTGTAGAGCCTTATACTTGTATTAATGCCGGTTTTCAGTTACTGAGGTCTTAACGTTCTCTTGGCCTCTGTTTGTATCATCTGATCCATTTAGAGTCAAGGGTAGCAATTTTACATTCTTGGTTTGTTGGTTTTAATGTTATATTTCTTGTAAATAGGAATTCTGTTTTAATTGCTGTGAAATTCTCACCGCCGCCATATGTGACGAAACGTAATAAAATTATCTAACAAGAACACACTGCAGCTCCCTTATAAAGTTTAGTGCATGTTCCGTCGTCGTAATTCCTGTATAAAGTGAAGGATATTTAAAAGTTACAAACAAGAGAGATTTAATTGATAAAAAAAAGTAAAACTATCCCTGTAACAGGCTATGAAGGCCCATAGGGTTGTTAGACCTTGAGGGTCCCACATTATCTAGACACTCGGCTCAAAGATGGCGGTAAGGTTGTCAGCCTTACGCGCCGGCCGCGCTTCACTCCCCAGGAAAATTATTTAATTAATTCCTGGTACTCATAACAATAATAATTATCTATCTTATTTTATATTTTTTATAATATTTTAAGCTTGCATGTGTGAATTACAGCTGGCATAATACTACAAACGACACATATGGCCTTTCCTTTAAGAATTGTAAAAATTGTAAACATTGACCAATGTAAGGGAATAATAGCAGAAAAGTAGAGTGTTACTGTAAAATGACTTTCCTGATGATGGCCTGAAACATGTCGTAAAGTGAAAAGAAGTGCAATTTCTTCAATTTATACAAGAATTGTGACGACGGAACATGTAATAAATAGTTAACACACAATATGATGCTAAGAAAACATTCCTCATGAATATTAATTTATTGTAGTTAAGGAGGTACCCGTCTCTATGGTCTAATGGCCAGAATTCCTGGCTACAGATCCAGAGGTCCCGGATTCGATTCCCGGCGATAATAGATTTTCTGAGAAGTAATGGGTCTGAAACGGGATCCACTCAGCCCCGTGAGGATAATTGAGGCGCTATTTCAGGGAAACAGCGGCTCCGGTCTAGAAAACCGAGATTAACGGTCGTGGGGATCCGTTGCGCTGTCCACGCGTCACCCTCTATCCGCAGAAGTTGACACTAACTTCGCCGACAAGCGGCGGTCGCTCGGTCGGTATAGTTCGCTTGTGGACTAATGGCCACGGAGGAGGAATTCTGTTTCATTGGCCGACGAATTCAAAGTCGATCCTATTGCACTGAGCTACCGCCTCTATCCACACATTAAACAAGACGACTGGAAAATGAAGATTAGAAACTGGACTGAATTTGTAATTCTCACAGCTATGACGAGTTTTGTCTACTGGGATATAAAGCAGTGTACTTCTTGCTGTGCTTGCTGCCTGCTCATGCAGTTTCCTTCTTTGATTTACTATTAGACTCTGAAGATGGAGGTCATATATTCTTGCAGAACTTCGGTTGACTTTCACTTGACTACACGGCGTTATATCCCAGAAGACATAGCTCATTTTAGAGCCTAAACCGATTGAATTCAAACTTGAGAGTTGTCTCTTCCTCCTTGCCGGAAGTGCTGACCGCAGCCACAAAGCTGTATGTGTCCTTCAGGAGTGGTTGTCTCCACACTGCTACCCCCACTTGTGTGTATATTGATAAGGTGACTGCTCCTTGCTTGCAGACCATGAAGTTCTTCCTGTGTTTGTCTGTGGCTGTCTTGGCCGTGGCTGTGTCCGCAGCAGAGGACAAAAAGGATGCTACCGCCACTGAGAGGCCCAAGACCTTCCGACGTCTAATCCCCGCTGACGTTCTCAGGGGTAAGTATCCAGACCATAACATATACCAGTGGGTAGACCAACGGTGGACGTGACTGCACTGTTTATTTTCGACTCTTCTGCAACAAGCAGTTCAAATGAAAACTTAAAATAAGCTCAGATGTAATTTATGCATCTGAACTACATACTAGCTAGATCTAATGGTTATGCCAGAATGCCGGGTCGGAAGAGCTTCATTAACTCTTTCACTCACTCATGCAGCTGAGCCCTTCTTGATAAGCTGCAAGTTATGCAGCTACTCAAGAACTTCCGAATGTTTTATGGAACCCGAAGGTTCATTACCGTCTTCACAAGGGCCCTCCAGCGGTTCCTATCCTAAGCCAGACCAATCCAATCCATACCATACAATCCAATCTCTCTGAGATCCATTTTAATAATGTCCACCCACCTACGCCTTGATATTTCCAGTGCTCTCCTTCCGGCTTTCCCACCGATATCTTATATGCATTTCTCCGCTTCCCCATTCGTGCTACATGCCCTGCCCACCTCATCTTCCTTGATTTGATCGTTATAATTATACTTGGAGAAGCGTACAACTTAATGAAGCTCCTCTTTATGCAGTTTTCTGCAATCTGCCGTCACTAAACCTCTTTGTGAACATTTTCGTAACACGATTATCTTTTACGGTGAGGAGCTTTTGGCCCAACCCACAAGCTGGAGGACTGCCCCTTGACGGCTGTCCGCGACTGCTTATTCAATATATTTGCAGCTTCCCTCCATACCTGGACGGCTTCTCCATCCGCAACCTGAGAACGCGACATGCCGTGGTGACAAGGGACTCGCCTAACATAGCATTAGCCCTTTAACGATTGTACACCCTGCTAGTCGTAGGAGGCGACGAAAAGGGAAGTCTCAAATCCGAGACAGTAAAATATTGTCGCGAGTCTCAAGGTAGTCGGACCCGAGAAAGACTGCTCTGGCAAGGACCAGCAGCATATACATCCTCTCGTCAGAGAGGGCGCCCAACAAAAAGAAGACCAGAACTGTGAAACAGTAATAAATATCTGGTCATTAGCTTCAGATGGGGTTCGACACCAAGACTTACTGACTGGCAGTCGCAATGTGACTTTGACTTGCAAAGCCTGTACTGACAGAGGACTTGTGTACACGTATAGTGCACAAGGAAGAAATTTCAATAACATGTTATATGTACGGCACGTACACTTGACGAAAGGCCAGGCATACTAATTAGAGAAAACCCCATCATCTGATCAGAGAGAATGTTACATAAGGACTATGACCGCAAGGGTTGAAAAAATATCTCTGATCTTGAGTCTTAAGGGGAATGACGCCAAGTCGAAGTGATTGGCGGCAAACTGCCAGTCGTAAAGTAACTTTGACTTTGACTACATTAAAAATGTAAATTTATATGACGTGTATTACTGATTTTGACTGCGGTAAATGACACACCCGCCCTCTCGTCAGAGAGGGTGTCCCACATCGACAAAACCGCAAGTGTCTAACAGTAATAAAAATCTCGTCTTGGGCTCCAGATGGGACTTGATACTGAGACTCACTGAGCGACTGACCATCGATCGTAACGTGACCGTGACTTTAACTGAAGCAATATCTGAGCCTTAGAGAGAATCTGACTGAGCCTAGATGCAGTTAGCAGCTGGGAGACAGACCCGTCGGAGGTCTTAGCAGAAAGTCGTCGCTGGTGGAGGCGTGGGAGGCGAAGGAGCTCCCATTTTTGTAAGTCGTTGCATAGCAACGCCGAGTTAGCTGAGATATGGTCGCCAGCCAGAACCGGAGCCCTGAGGGAACTACAGCGTAGGAAGCCGTTTCCAGACAACCGATAAAGGCTTAGAAAACTTAGTGTACGTTGTAGTGAACTGCAGAGTTTGTGAATTAGCGATAACGTTATAGTTACTTGTAGTTACGTTCTGAAGGTGTTCAATAAATTCCATTACCAATCCAAATCCCCGCTGTAGTCACGTGTCACCAGTTCAGACACCATCGTCAACCTGCAGTTAACAGACCACACAAGCAAAACTGCAAAAAAAAGTCCGATTTAAATGTACACCTTCATTAATCTTGATGCTTCTGAAACGTCTGAAACTGGACGAAAATATGACAAGCCTGCTCAGACGTGGTACAAGCTGCAAATATAATAATGTCGTGTTCCCGTCAAGGAAGTAGTCCAGATGTTATCCCGTTCCAACCTCAGTTGTCTTGAACAGTCATCCTTTGTTTCTTGTTACATTTGGGATGGATGACGTCATTAATTTGGAAAGTACAAGCGTCTGTGTCCCGTCATTGAGGTAAATCCATTCGTTTTTAGTCCAATATTCTGACCAATACAAAGTCTGTCTTTTTTCTTCCAAAATCTGTTGATTCTTCTTCTTCATCTTCGTCTTCTTCTTCGTCTTCTACCTTGACGGATCAGGCTCTCTGGCCTGTTCCCATTCAGAATTAATTCTGAAACTGTGAATCTTATAGACAGTTCGTAAGACTCCCTGGACGGGGGATCAGCCCGACGTAATGCCACTAATTGTACAGGGCAACGCAAACGCAGACATCCATGCCTCGAGTGGGATTCGAATCCACGATCCCAGTGGTAGAGCGGGCGAGGACATTTCATGCCTTAGAGGGCGCGGCCACTGTGATCGGCACCTGGTGATCTATTGTATTTCTTTCATTCATATTTTGCGTCATGCATCTGTGATTCTGTTTGTCTACGGTCCAGAATTCAGTATCGTAAAGAAACGCTGGGAACGCTACCACGCTAATAGATTGTCCTCTTATTGTCATTATTATTACCTGACCTGTGAATTAATGGGTTTGAGAGGTCGAGTCACGTGAGCTGGTTACTCAGACTTGTCAGTTCATCACGGAATCGATTGAAGACGCTGATGTATAGTAAAACTAACAAGTAACTATTGTCTCTGACATTTCCTCCGTAGCAGAAGTAGGCTTACTGACCATGACGTCTTAACATTGCACCTGGTAGTTAAGTAGGTTACAGTCAATTCAAATGTAGTAGCTACTTGTGACTTAGCACTTTTTTTTCCCTTGGCACTACAGCCCCAGTGGGCCTAGGCCTTCCATGAACTTCTCCGTTCACTTCGGTTTTTCTAGATCTTACACATTCGGTAGGACTCCTTGGGCGGGTGATCAGCTCGTCGCAAGGCCTCTACCTGTACACAAACACGGAAAAACGCGCACACACAAACTAAACATCCATGCCCTGAGTGGGATTCGAACCCACGATCTCGGCTTCCGAGCGAGCGAAGACAGTACATGCCTTAGACCGCTCGGCTACCGTGACCGGCCTGTTAGCACATTATAGAAATAAAAACCTATAGCTGTAAAGCTGACAATAAACTTAACCATATTTTTTTTTCTTTAATTTCCTCAATGCCAGTTGTAAAGCCATCTCTCGGTCATCAGAACCTCATTCGTGAGACGGAATGCACCAAGGTAGTGTTTTGGCCGTGCCATAGCTCAGACGGTTAGTCGCCGGCTTCCCACCGCGGTGGCTAGTGTTCGAGTCCAGATCAGGTCAGGTTATGTGAGATTTGTAGTGGAGAAAGTTGCACTTGGGCAGGTTTTCTCCGAGTACTTCGGTTTCCCTGCGAATTCTCATTCCACCGACTGCTCCACACACATAATCATCTATCATCCGGGGCTGGTACACTAGGCGAATTAGTGGGCGACGTACCAAGTTGACTCAGTCTCACCTCATCCAAAGAAAACGAATAAAATATAGTGTAACTAAAAAATGTAGTATTTTAGGAGACTCGACTATGAATCCTTCACTTCCAGAATAATGAAACGATACAAAAAACCAAACTTCTTGGCCTGTAGTCTGCAAGTGAACTATACCGACCGAACGACCGCCCCTTGTCGGCGAAGTTAGTGCCACCTTTAGCGGATAGATGGTGTCACATGGTCAGCGCAACGCATCCCCACGGCCGTTAATCCCAGTTTTCTAGACCGCAGCCTCTACTTGAAATATTGAAATAACTCCTCAATTATCCTCGCAAGGCTGAGTGGACCCCGTTCCAGACCCACTACTCAGAAAATCTGGTAGTTTCGGGAATCGAACCCGGTACCTCTGGATCTGTAGGCAGGAAGTCTGACTACTAGACCATAGAGGCGGTCCGTCAAACGATACACAGAGATAAAATTTATTTTCGAATATGTTCGAACAATTTTCATTATTCTTTTTAACCCAGATGTGGAACTTAAAAGAAGTAAGGAAGAATGCACTGAAAGCTGTAGCAGAATTGGAAGGAATGAAAGCAGGATTTTGCAAACTAAGAGGGATAAGGAAAAGAACGACCAAAGGCAAAATATATTACTACTGAGATGTTCAGAAAACGCAAGAAAGGGAGAATAATTTTGTGCACCGATGTGGCTAAACACAGATGAGGAATTGCCATATATAAACAGATGCACTTTACAAACATGACGTGTATAAGGAATATACGAAAATACCTACGCAGACGTCAGTAGGAACATAATATGGGGAGAAGGTGAACTGTAAATAGTGAAAAGTAAATAAAAATTGTGGAAGGGACTGTACACCGTAACAGCCAGCGTCAGACGGTGCAAAGTCTTACGTAATTACGTAAAATGAACTCAATCAAGTTGAACAAACCGGTGATGTCGCGGGATTAAAGCAGCAGATACAAGGTCAGGGCAGGAGTTTTTTTTTTCTTTTTAATTCGCTTAGTGGGGGGTGGAGTCCAGCTGGGTCCACTCGGCACGGCGGCCACTGATTTTCCTATTGTACCTGCCCCGTGTGATTATGATGATGGAGAATTTGGTGGAATGAAGATTGGCAGGGGAAACCGAAGTACTCGGAGAAAACATTTCCCAGCGCCACTTTGTCAACCACAAATCCCACTTGACCAGACCCCGGGATCGAACCCGGGCCGCCGCGGTGGGAAGCCAGCGACTAACCGCTTGAGCTATGGCGCGGCCTAAGACAGGAGGTTACTTCTTGTGGCTGATCACGATAATGAAGTGTCGAGTGGAGATGGTGCCTTGATAATACCATCACGGACATGAATTCAATCAAGATCGAGGCAGGAGGTTCACTAGAAGTGGAATCTATACAAAAAGGAAAAGTTTTCCTAAAAACACTTTCCCTTGCCATCACCGCGAACTTTTGAATATCCACAGACTGGTTACTGGCCGGTCCATCAGTTGGTGAAGACGGTGCAACATTGAAATTGAATTATGGGTATGTGACGTACTGTGAGAGATTTGAGGTTCTCACGGCGGTGAATAAGAAGGGATGTTACGTGGTGTAGTCTGGTAAAAGTTTAGAAACTGCACCGAACATGTTGACATAGCGGCGAGGCTCCAGATTCCTATTTTGGAGGTGCTTGGTTCGAATATCGGCTGGTAGACAATGTTTAGGTTTCGAAAACGTGTGCTCTAATACTTATCGGGACATCTGCTCCCTCGAACTGAGTTCCTTGTACTTTGCTTCAGTCGTTTTGAAGGGAATGCTGGGGTAGTGACTTGAAGTAGACACCCTCATCCATCGTTTGCAGTTCACTGTTCATAAACTTTAGTTCGTCATGATGTTCTAACAGGATTGACTCTGAAATGTATCGTATTCCGGGCTATAACGCTGTAGAATCCGGTAGAATGTCATTGGTGTTTGAGAGGAATGTTTCTTGCTTGACTCTGAAGATTGAGGCAACACGTTCTTCCAGAACGTTAGTGAATTTGAACCGTACTGTACGGCGTTACATACCAGATGCTCTCCGTCTTCATCAGATCACGTCACACAGTCAGTGCATGCGTCTATTGATAGCAAGAATCAACGAGCCGGAGGTGATCACAGACTTGACTCTGTGAAGGTGATGGGCGACAGAGTACGTTCCTGTACTTCCCCGTGGATGACGCAACAGACTTGTTCGATGCACCACGCGTCCCGTGCGGATATTGTTTTGCATATTGTGCCTGTAGTGGCTCATTGGTTGCAAAATCAGTGTCCTTCGCATTCATTTCAGATGCACCGAAATATATTTACCATGCGTTTAACGTCAAAATCTACATAAGAAAAAGTGTATGGGCGTCAGAAAAGAAGTTTGCCTCCGTAGGATCCTGAAATTTATAATAATTTAGTTATGTATTTATCACTCATGGAGCTGAGCCCTTCTTGAAAAGATACCAATTATGCAGGTACTCAAGAACTTCCCAGAATTTTACGGAAAGGTTCATTACCGTGTTCACAAGAGCCTTCCAGCGGTCCCTATCCTGATCCAGATCAATCCAATCTATACCATCCCATCTTATCTCTCTGAGATCGATTTTAATATTGTCCATCCACTTACGCCTTGGTCTTCCGAGTGGTCTCCTTTCTTCCGGCTTTCCCACCAATATCCTATATTAATTTCTCCTCTCCCTCATTCCTGCTACATGTCCTACCCACCTCATCCTCCTTGACTTGATCATTCTAATTATACTTGGAGAAGCGTACAAGTTAGTTATGTATTTATGCTTTATTAAATTTTGAAACTGGCAGCACACTCACAAATCAGGCTTCAAAATAATTACACTCCACTAACTTTCACGGTGTGGTTTGTTATTTTGGTACTACATCACACTTGACTCAGGTGAAACTTATTTTTGGAAAGTGAGATTTAATTAGGTGAGGTCAGTAATTAGCAAGACATGCAACATTTACTGAGACTGTCAATAATTAGACGTGTAAATTTAATTATACATATTAGACTGAAACTAATGCTATCTCATTTTATATGGGGAAATACTACAATAGAAGATAACACAAATTTAAGGATTATTCTATTCTTCTCATATTATCATAACTCCGAGTGTAGAGTGTCGTTGATAAGAGCTGATCTGTCATGTGAAGAGGAGGTAAGAGTTAGGTTGCATAGGGATCCTATGCGCTAGAGCTATGCTGCCAGGTCTCCTTGAACTGGAGCTAGATATACGTGTATTTCCTCCGAAACGACGAGTATGTCACAAAAATACGGTAGCCAGAAATCGATCGCGAAAACAAGGTACATCACACATTTGTCTATTAAGAATTTTAAGTCAGTTCCGTTGTAAAAGCTGTAAGGAAACATTAAACTTAGACGTCCTAAGTTTGATAGTGACATTTATGAGTAGCAGATTAATATTCTTATCGCCATAGCTGAAACAGGTAATATCTTTGACTGCAGTTGTATTTTCCATGTAGAATATTACGTCACGTGCAGTGGTTGTGAGCGTCGAGTCTTCCTGAGATTACAGCCTGTGTACAGAAGACTCGCCTTTAAGTTTCTGTAACTAAATTGCCAAAAAGCAGATATGATGGGAGTTGGATGACTTCTTAGTTTAGTTAACGACGGTATCTCAACAGCGCAAGCGTGTAGCACCAAGTGGATGGGTGATTGTAATGAACCCGGAAGGCAATAGAAGGAAGCGGCTGTAGCCTATTTTAAAGCCTTATACCTTCAGATGGAGAAAACTGCGTAATGAGGAGCTTCATAACCTGTACTCTTCTCCAAGTATAATTAGAATTATCTAGTCAAGGAGGATGAGGTGGCAGGGCATGTAGCACGAATGGGGGAGACGAAGAATGCGTATAGGATATTGATGGGAAAGCCAGAAGGAAAGAGACCACTGAGAACACCAAGGCATATGTGGGTGGACAATATTAAAATGAATCTTAGAGAGATAGGAGGGGATGGTATGGTATGGATTGGATTGGATTGGATTGGTCTGGCTCAGGATAGGGACCAGTGGAACCTTGGGGTTCCATAAAATTCTGGGAAATTCTTGAGTAGCTGCAGAATTGGCTGCTCCTTAAGAATGGCTCAGCTCCATGAGTAAGTAAGTAAGTAAGTAAACCTTCAGATGGATAGAGGAAAACCACGAGGAAACTTCATCAGGATAGCCATCCTCCGAGCTGAGAATGTAACGCGGAAACACCCGAGTGTTACAAGGAGTGCTAACCTTCTTTGGCGTGGGACATAACGGTCCTGGGCGGGGACAACTCGACAAGGCAAGAGCAGGACAGTGACTGCGCTCCTTCAGCCACTAGAGCTTTTCCTTTCACCTGCCAGTACATGCATGTTACAACGTGCAGACCGTAAGGCCACTCGGCCTGTTGGCCTTATGTAACGAGATGGCTGGAATCAGCTTATCGCATTGCCCGGCCTCGTTAAAAATATGGATTTACACACTAACATGGACTGATCTAGTTTTTCGCCATTGTTCACATGCTAAATGAACCAAATAAAACTTTAGTATAGCCCAAATCCTGACAATGTTACTACAGTTTCAGGCATAGACCTGTATGGCAACAAATATGATTACTAGAATCTTCCGCGTTAGGTGTGAGAGGCCTTTCACGGAATATTCTACCCCTAACACCATTATTTCGTATGAGCTTCAGATACATATTTTCAACATTTTTGCAGCGGCCTATCTTCTCGCGTACATTTTATGGTTACAGTATAACGTTCAAGTTATCCCAGGGCTTAATTAATTAAGCACCACTCCATGAAGATTATGGAGGAGTATAGGTGTACCTCTATCATTCTTAACCTCTGCACCAGATGTGGGTGAGTGGTCAGCTTCACTCTCCTGATGCTCTCAGGTCAAACAGCCTCCAGTGCCCATTTAGTGAGCCCCAGAGCCGGTCTGAACATATTTAATGGTTGTTGTAGTTAGGAACTCAGCCGTGGCAACATAAAGCCAGTGTTGGAATGAAAGCACAAGAAATATTAAAAAGAAACGTCACAAATCTTACACGCGTGTATATCTCGGTGGCGGAGTGTATAGTTCAGGTTGAATGCTTGTACACTGTTAGTCGGTCACAAGAGCCTCTTTATTACAAACAGCGAAAGTGATTTGGAGCTGAAAGACTGTGATGTAAGTCAACTTCTTACAGCTATCTCAATTTAGTAAACAAATTATATATTGTCAATGGCAGTCGTGTGCAACCCTGCGTTTCTTATGCGACCAGTTGTCACATGACTTCCGGAACGACCACACCCACTAAGCAGGGCAAGGATGCGAATTACAAATGAAGGTAACGCCTCACAGAACATGTGTTCCAAGGCTATCTATAACAACGCTTTTGATTAATATCCAATAGCAGTTTTTGCGGTATCACTGCAACATGTTCTGCTGCATTAGCAACAAAGCCAAGTATCATTGTCTTTTTATTAAACTTCGACGGGTTAAAATTACATCATGATGTGGCCAGGATTTCGTCATTCGGGCCCGCTTCCTGTGAAAGGTTAATCAAGCGGGAGTTTCAGGACTCCCACAGTGAAATTGGCATGCCATCGAATGTCAAATATATTAGTGCTTTAACGACGGTTCAACTAAAGCAGCTATTCGCTACTTTAATGCAATTAACGAACGCAAACCGAAACGTACGTCCCTAATCCTAATGTGGTTTAAAATTTGTTAATGTCACTTTGGCGACATCAAATATAGTAATTTATATCATGCCCCTTAGCTAGGTCCTCTGGCCGCGCCATAGCTTAAGCGGTTAGTCGCTGGCTTTCCACCGCGGCGGCCCGGGTTCGATCCCGGGTCTGGTCAAGTGGGATTTGTGGTGGACAAAGTGGCGCTGGGGCAGGTTTTCTCCGAGTACTTCGGTTTCCCCTGCCAGTCTTTATTCCACCAGTTGCTCCACAATGCGACTGGACTGCTCTGGTATGTTCCGACGCCAAAAGCAGTTAAATTAAAGCTATGAATATCTCATGCAGACGTAATATTTATACAACCACGACCCATTCTTCCGGAATTTGACAGTGGATTTTCCATGATACAGACGCGATTGTTGTATGCCATTCACATGTTATTCAGAAAATATGCACGGAATTTTAGCTACAACTTTAGAATCTGAGCAATAAAAGCAACTAGCGTAGGTTACAGAGGTCCCCAAAATATGTTTTTTTCTTCATATCGTTTAAACAGCTTGAGGTTGCCACCAAGAAGTTCTTGGTGCTATATGTAAACCTGACAGAAGTTAAGTAAGCGGCATACCCATCCTTTCATCAGAGAAGATGCTATATAAGAACTATGCCTGCATGAGTTCAGTTGCAACCCACCACAAAAATAGACTTGAGGAGCTTGGTGCCAAGATGAACTAATTGGCAGTAAACTGCCAGTCACAAAGTCATTTTGACTTTGACTTGACATTAAAGAAAACTTCAGAACACTAATTAAAAGCCTGCCAAACAGAATGAAAATGATTGTAAAGAACAGGAATGTATACAAATATTGGGATCGAGAGGTTTTGGTGCACTGGTGTTTCCATAGGAATGCATATTTTCAGACTCTTAGTCTCATAGTTTGCCCATCTAAAAATGTGATTGGATAGCCTATGCACAATTCAGCACACTCAATTATATGATTGTGAGGTTCTTTGGAGAACCTTTATGTGGCTCGTCCTACAGCCCCTGTCCGCATAGGCCTACAGGTGCAGTGCATTTATGGAGGAGATGCCATAAGAGACATCTTTTTCATTGCATATGTTGGAAGTTTAGAATTTGTAACACTAAAATCACACATAATGTAGCTTATGTTCTGTAAAATTAGCTGTACAGGCTTTTTGATCCAATGGATGTTGAAGGTGGTTTAGACATGTATTTGAATTGGCGTTGCTAAGTGACATACAGGTTTCATGTTCTTCTAATGTTGTAGACTTTGCTTTTTGGATTACAAATTACCAACAGCATCTTTCCATTCTGTGATAGAGACATTCTGTTACATATTTTCTGGAGGAATCTATGAATCCTCATATTCCATTTCATTCAGATCTGTTTTAGTGTTTACTGTCTCACCTATGCCTATGTCTTTAAAGTGATCTCTTTCCTTAGACTTTTAGTTAAAATTTGGTATGAATTTTTCTTCTCCACTATGCATGCCTTGCCCATTTCATTCTCCTGGCCTTTATCAGCATTATTATAGTGAAAGGGGTAAATTATCTGACTAAACCCAACCTAGTCTAATCTAACCTAACCTTTGAGTGACATTTCCCACACACATACGCATTGACTGAACTGCCATGACTGTTTCCAGATATTCATATGTGTTAATGGCATATCACATGCAGAATAAGTTGGAAGTAAGGTCAGATAACATTTTGCATCTACTTCATGTCCGCACTTCACATCCAGTGACCGTTATTTTCTCTTCATGAAGTTAACTTCTGAAACAAGGAACCAGCACTGAACATAATCAAAAGAAATTACCCAGAGGACTAAAACTCTGACAACTACAAACTCTGGAAGAAATAACCTGTAGAAGTTAATTCTAAAAATGCATGACCACAACCCAGAAGATTTAAACATGTATAAAACCCTTTTTATATATTCGAGGACTTAACTGTACATGTTTAGATTTAAGAACTGCATGGCTGTGTTACAACTTGAAGAGTATGATATACGGGTTCTTTCCCCCCCCACTTGGCACTACAGCCCCAGTGGGCCTAGGCCTACCTCCACGAACTTCTCCGTTCACTTCGGTTTTTCTAGATCTTGCACATTCGGTAGGAGTCCTTGTGTGGGTGATCAGCTCATCGGGCTTCTACCTGTACACAAACAGAAGAATGCACACACATGAACTAAACATCCATGCCCTGAGTGGGATTCGAACCCACGATCCCGGTTTCCAAGCGAGCAAAGACAGTACATGCCTTAGACCACTCGACTACTGTGACCAGCATACTGGGTTCTAACACCATATAATTCAGTAGACATCCACCATGTTTCAAAAAAATGTAGTGGTGCCTACTTCAGAGCCCAGGAGTAACCCAAGCAAGAAAGCAGCAGGATGCTGGTGGCTGGCACCCACTTCTTGCTGACTTCCAGCTTGGCTTACTCTTCAGCCTTGAAAATGGAGGTCATACATTCCACGAAAATGTTGGTGGATTTTTAATTGAGCTACATTATGTTATAAACCAGAAGACTGAACTCTTCATAGTCACATCTGTGAGAACCTTAAGTATAGCATGTTACAACTTCTCTGTTGCAGACTTCCCAGGAGTATGCTTTGCCTCCACTCGGTGTGCCACTGTAGAGCCTGGTCAGACATGGGAGCTCTCACCTTTCTGTGGCCGTTCTACTTGCGTGAAACCAGAAGGCGAGGAGACTGGCCACTTGCTGGAGCTCGTGGAGGATTGTGGCCCCCTGCCCAAACCCAATCCTAAGTGCAAGCTCTCTGAAAAGACCAACAAAACTGCTTCGTTCCCTGACTGCTGCCCCATCTTTGAGTGTGAGGCTGGAGCAACCCTGGAGTACCCTGAAATTCCTACAGTGGCTCCTCCATCAGCAGAGAAGAAGGATGCCAAGGCTTAATTTATTCACTTTACTGATACCTTCTCCTCCACACCTCCAAAAATCTATGAAATTTCATGTAACAACTATAATTCTTTGGACAATGGTATGCAATAAGAAACGTATTAAAATATGGTAATAACCATCCTTATTTTGTTTTTGAAGAATTTTAAGATTTTTACCTGTTTCCAAAATGTACTGTTCTCCACAGCATTTCTTACATTCTGAAAAACATATAAAAAATGACTAGTTCTGGCAGTTTAATATATGAGGCAGTCATATTTCCTCTTTGAGGTAATACATTATTATAAATAAAATTGATTGTTTTGGATCATTGTTCATATGAAGTGTATGTCAGTTTGCTTGGAATGCTGTTCTCTGTCTCACAATGTTTCAGGGAAGAAGTAAACAGCTTGAAGACAGATGACAAATTGAATACAGCAGAACTGCAAAATAATAATGCTACACAAACACTTTTCAGTTTAATAAGTGTACACACACTCATGGAGAATAAGAATATACTTTAGTGTTGTTCACTGTTAACAAATACAGTGTGAGTTTTATTTATATTCTTGGGTAGCTGCACACCTGGTGGCTTTTGAAGAAGGGCTCAGCTCCATGGAGCTAGGTGGAGTTTCATTTACGCTTCGCACTTAAATAATTATTTTAACATGTCTGCTCATCATGAGGAAGAATGTTACTGAAACGGCTCTTTGCATCGACCAATGCCACTGCTACTACCAGTTTCACAAATTCTGTGGCAGGACATAACAAATAGTATATGCCAGAAGCAGTTATTTATACCACTGTTGAATTACCATTGTATAGGCAACAAATATTTAACAAGGAGAACACTGTGTTCACAACTAGTAGTAACATTACTAGTGTGTGTATATGGCTCCATGATTAGTTGAGGGGTGTAGAGGTGATTTTTGCTCCATCTCTTAGACCTTGTGAAATAAACAGTAGAATGCTGTATCATGTAGAACTCTATAGGCTGTGAGCAAAATGACTGTAACTGCCACTCTGTATTTTGGAAATTAAAATCTGAATATTTCTCCTTTCAAGTGTCTGTGTAATTTTGTAGCCATTGTTCTCAAACTCCAAGTGCCTTAAAATACCACACCTAAATTGATATAACAATTGCTGTGAGCTGTATTCAGTGACCATGGAGAAAATATTCTTATTAATCTATGACTTGTACAAACTGAAATATTTTCTCCTCTGCCTTCACTGTGATAGAAGTACCTGCAGTCTACACCCACTCGCTTGTTTGGATATTTTTATCATTCTACATTTCATTTTGCCACTCAAGATGAGCTCATTGTAAGTCCATTTCTCTTGCCCATGAAGCAGGTTCCAGAGAGAGACCCCTGAGGAGGTTGGCAATGTCCTTTCAGAATGAGCACATAGTCAGTGACACAAATGGTCAATCTACGTGATCCATGAATACGGTGGAGCAATTTATGCATCGTGATGTTGGCAACCACATTTATATTGTGTCAGGAAGAATAAGAGTAGACTGAATCAAGGTTTGATCACTGAATGAGGCTGATCTGGGAGGAAACCCAATTGCCTCATCTGTTCACTTGTAATGGCACTAATGTATGAGATGTCACTGACCGGAGATGTTTGCTACTTGAAGTGACATTTCTATTATCTTCATCTGAACATTTTGATGCATGACACAGGGACCATCATTGCTTAAACATCTTACTTACCGAATTATCAACAGCTTCTAGATACTTCTCACTTCAAGCCATTGACTTTGTCTAATACAGATCATTAAGAGCTGTAGGGTAGGTTGACTGTTAGTTTGCGTTTACTTCAACTCTCTTACATTTCTCTTACAATATTATCTGATATCCAAAGTTACCATTTAATACTGAATTCTAGAATTACAATCCCATAATTTAGCTTGGTTCCAGGGAAACATAATGTTAGATATTATGGAAATTTTCAAGTATTTTCACAAAATTACTGATATAGAAATGCACTATAAAACATACTAATTCTTGGAAGCTATCTTGAATAACAGTTTCCCATTAGAAGAAAATCTCATTTCCTGATTACTTAAAATTTATTTAATGAACTTGTTCCAGAACCTTAATGCACTCATATTTCAGTTCCAATTTTGTGTAATTTCATGTATATATTCTTGGAAGAAAATTTAAATACCATTCACTCTGGTTATTTGTGCCACTGTTATGATTTTGACATAATTGAGAAAGATTTGAATGAAGGCAATTCCAGTTCTGAGATGAAGCTTGCATTCAATATTTCAAGAAACTTAAGGGGTACTAGACTTGAATCCTGCTGTAGAGCTTTGTTAGTCTTTAATGCGGAATTAATGTCAAAACTAGAAAAGACAGTGAATGGAGTGCGGGATAAAGCATCTGTTGCTGAAGCACTTGCATTCACTCCTGGTCTTATGCTGATGTATGCACACTGCCTCTGCATGGTTGGTATTGGCTCAGTTTCCTTTCAACTTGTCTCTTTGAGGTCTGCCAGGTTTAATTTATTAATGTGACTGATGCTGGAAGGCACCTTTTGCCCAGGTGGTTCTGACAGGCACACCTAAAGCCTTGTGTGTGACACAGTTTGCAGCATTGATCTTGCCGAACACATCATTCTATGGAAGCATCACACCCTCTCTGCGACATTAAACTGGTAGGGAGCAGATGGTTGCTAGTAGTGATCTGTTTCCTTATATAGTCAGGTTCTTGATCAACCATGATCTTCCATAATTGAATGTGATGATGGAAGTAAAGAACATAGTAAGATCACCCCAATACTGACATGGGGTGCTATATGAGATCCATGAAATTACCTATATCAATTTACATTTATAGGTTAAGCTTTATGGCAAGTTTTGGACTGAATTTTCTGTTCTCAATACAAACCCACATATCAGGTCTTCAACAGCCATCTTGTAGAGGCATGAATCCAGTTGTGAAGTCCAACAATGGGGCGTGTTGATGCACATTTTCTCAAATATATTGTTCCCGAAATGGATCATGCATTTGGAAGAGTGGAAAACATTCGCCATGTGCCACTAATGTCTACATGCAGCTTTTCAGAGGTTTTTGTGGTGGAAGATTCTTTTATAAGACACATTATTGATCACGTAAATTAGAAGTACTTGATTAGAATTACTAGAGTTCCAGAGTATTAATTACTCGCAAATGATTTAAGGCAGACTGGATCACTTTGGAGTAAACAAGCTGATGTGACATCTATAGTAGCTTTGGCTGAGCTACCTTGAGTGTCATGATGAAATGTGTTTAATTAGTTGTCCTTGTCCTTTGCAGCCCATATTCTGATCAACTCTCATGAGTTGCTTGCTATAAAATTAACACTAAAGTTCCAATATTATGAAAGCATTAAATCTTCCTGACATAAAGAAATAATTATGTTATATCCTTAAAGAATAGCAATTCCCTTTGCTAGCAGTCGAAATCAGAAAGTAAGCAATATGAAGACAAAAACAGTATAACACACAACAAAGATTTTTAGCAATGAATATATGTTTGTGTTATTAAGTCAAGCACAAATCATTAATAGGTTTCTTTGTGCTACATTGTGATAGAAAACAGTATTCTGTGAAACAAATCAAGTGAAAACTGTAATTGTGTGTACCATTTTATGACCAACTGGCACTCAGCAGTAGGCCCTATGTATTAAAAGTGTATAAATTGGAATTTTAGAATGTATTACTCTTTTTTATGACTGTATAAAGAAACTGTACACCTTTAAAACCAGTAATAAAATTTGTAAAAAATTATGAAAACTGCTTATTGCTCACCTCAAATTGGGCCAGTCTCTAAATCAGCTCGTAGGTTCAATCACAGTGCATGAGTTTATGGTTCTCAGTTCAACTTAAATTGCACGGAATACCATGACATATATGTACTGCCCACTTTAATATTCAAAATCACTGAATTTTTCATTGTTTCATATTATATCTTCTGAGTGATACTTTTTTCTGTCAGCTCAGCCCTCTTACTAATATCTGTGAAACTCTTTGATCCATTCTTGTTGCCCTTTGTTGTTTATTTTTATGCTAGGTCCATTCCTGTACTTTTCTATTATTTGCTTGTGTACCCATTTCTGCTGTCTCTTCATTCTTTCTTGAGGTTTGCATATGTAACTTTTGTGGGTGTGGTAATCTTGGAAAATGTCCCTGTAGTGATTCATTATAATTAACAGTAATTGTTGGCCTTTATTACATGTGTGAATCGGAACAGCTGATATATACTGATTATACTGATAAATCTGGCTCTTTTGCTGTGTCCTGAACAATTTGTGCTATCTTTTCTTCCGTAGTTGCTGCAGTGTGGTGTGCCAGCTCTACAGTCCTCTGTGGGATTGTGCTGTTCACATCTTATACAAGTGGGTGCTCCCATACAAAGTTTTTTGGTGTGCCCATTTTCTGACAATTGCTATATATGAACAGCCTGGGTTTGTAGTTGTGTACAGGTAATTGGTTATAAAATAGTCTCACTTTTTGTAGTGTATTAACAATATTGTTTTGGGTGGTATGTATGTTATGTGTGCTTCCTCTTCAATTATTTTTAGTTGCTTTGCAGTATGTACTGGTAGTTCTGATTCTACACAATCTTAGTATTTCTTCAGTATATTCTATATAAGTATTTCTTAGTATTCCCAGTCTAATTAAGCGGTTGTGTGGGATGAATGTCCGAAGGATTGAACTTATCAGATAAGTGTGGTTTAAGAATTAATTTACTGATGAAGCTGTCTTAAAGGTTATATCATATCTATAATTGAGCCGTTTGTTTCTTTCCAACATCCCTGGTATATTATTAATTTCAGGAAATTACACATGTTTAGTGGGTTTATTCCTGGTCTATCGTTGGCAGTCACTGCTTTTGTTTTAGGGTCCAGTGTCTGAGTGATCATATTTTATGTTCCATAATTACTGTCTGTTAATGTTGGATTTTTGTTTCTTGTTCAGTTGTCCATTTTATCATTATCTTCAATATAGCCTGCTCTCAGGTATTAAAATAGCTGTAGTTAATCTGACATAGGTTGTCTTTCTGAGAGTCGCAACAGAGGAGGTGTCCTCCCCCCACCTGAAGACGGAAACAGATCCAGTTTCCGAAACGTTGTGTTTTCTAGTTTTTAGAATACCGGACGATGGATAGAATCCAAAAACCCCGTAATTTTAAGTGTTATACACCATCGTAAGATCCCTTTAGTTTTTATGAGTTCTGACACGAATTCCTGAATCTGAATCTGAAGAATCTGCCTTGCTTTAAGGATAACAAATATATCAGAATCAGAGTTGAGGCCTCCGCTCCTTGTAATTTATGCATCACTTGTGAAACGTTCCTCAAACATGACAGACTGCGCAAGGTATGAGAAGAAGAAGGATCGGTCATACCGGAAACAAATCTGCTGAACGGAAGAGAGCGCTCCGGCCATAAATCAGCCCGCGGGTTTCTAACCCCTCTTTTTTCTTATTCTTTTTAGAGAAATATATGCAGAAAAACTATCATGGGCACCATGAATCTTTCTGCTAACTCCAGAGAGACAGAGAAGGAAAAGGGTTACAGAAGAAATGAATGTGCAAAGAATGACTGAGATCTAACAATTTCCTTTTTCTGATCGTCATCACAACCAACAGAAACTGAAACCCAGACTGAAGCACCTATCACATAAATATCATAGTATAATTTTAATTAACGTGGGTACGCGTGACGAAAATGACGGGTTCTAGTTCGGATGATATGATTTATTAGCACTTCGGTTACAAGTTCTCTTAATTACATTTAATACAGCGTTATCGCTAATTTACACACTTCTCAGTTCACCGTTGCATACGCACTAGGATTCTCCATCTTTCATAGTCGTCTCCTGGCAACGGATCTTAACACAGCAACTGACACTTCAGATCACTATGAAGTCTTCTGTTATTTCGCCTTAAATCACCCTGGAACTTCGGAACTCAACTAAAAAACTCTTTTTAGCTTTAAACGGACTCGTGTTATATAGTCGCGCGAAGGACAACGCAGAAAAAAAAACAGTTCCACTGCTGCGTAGAGCAGACCACGTAGAAAATACAAATCACGTGGTAGTTAAGCACTGTTGGATGTGTGACGTCTTTACGTCTACGCAGAAGTGTGTTAACCGAGCCGTTGCCTAGAAACGGGTTTCATACCCCCGTTATTCCATTGTTGCATGTGTGTATTGCTTAGAAATGGCTGTTTCCTTAGCTCAAAAGTTCCTGCATGGGGTAAATGCGCCACAGTATTATAAATCGCCCTTATATTTATTATTATCTGGATCAGAGGTAAAGTTGTTTCTTTGTTTATTTAATTAAGCAATTAAGCACTTCGTCATGAAGACCCATGGGGTACTTCCATCCTGCTTGATGTCGGTACTAGATGGAGGGGCATGGTCAGCTTGACACACCTGCCGCTTTAACCCCGCTGAAAGAGCCAGAGGTTCCTATTTTGTAGGAGGACGGATGGACCACAGAGTCTGCCACTGCCTGGAATCGAAACCCGGCCGTCCAACCCGTAGCACGTTGCTATACCGACTCAGCTATCCCGGCTCATGTTAACTGGTTCAGAGGCAGATTAAATGACAGATAGACGGAGAAACTCTACAACAGTCGTACCCGTTTGACCGCACGTAAGTGCAACAAAGCAAAGCGACAATTGTAGCGGTAGTGTAGTTGGTTGAGGCACTATGCTACAAGCCGGAAGGTCGCGGGTTCAAACCCCGATGAGGGCATTGGATTTTTTCAATTGACCTAATTCTTCCAGCCCCACTGTGGCCCTGGGGTCGACTCAGCTTCTAACAGAAATGAGTACCAGGAATAATCTTGGAATATTCTTGGGGGTAAAGGGTGGCCGGCGCGTAGGGCTGACAACCTTGCCGCCATCTGTGAGCCAATTGTCTAGAGAAAAAGTGGGACCTCGACGTCTCACAACGCAATGGACCTTCACGGCCTCTTACAGGATAGTTTTACGTTTATAGTAAGGTAAAATTGTCCCTGTGCGTAACTATTAAGCATTACGCTATGAAGGCGTATGGGGGAGTAGATGTATAGATCCACATTTTCTCGGCACTAGCTGAGGTGAGTAGTTAGCTTCACGCCCCGTCCACTTTACCCCCGAGGGAAGACCCCCCGGTACCCATTGAATAGGATGTTCGGTGGACCCAAGAACCGGTCTGGAGGACGCGGAGAAGAGAAAATTCTTCACCCTACCGAACTCGAACTCCAACCCTTCGGTCACCCAGCCCGTAGACAGTCGCTATACCGAATACGCTATCCCGGCTCAAACCTTTACAGTAGATTAGTACAAAAAATTTCCTGGCCATTCTCACTTCGATTAAGCCTCCTTTATTCTGAGGCTTATTGTAAGTTATCTGGTAGCCTGGAATTAATTCAGTAATTTTCCTGGGGAGTAAAGCGCGGCCGGCGCGTAAGGCTGACAACCTTACCGCCATCTTTGAGCCGATTGTCTAGAAAATGTGGGACCCTCAACATCTCACAACTCTATGGGCCTTCGCGGCCCGCNTCGTAAATAAACACGAATTGAATTATTATTATTATTATTATTTTTTTTTTACCTGGTAGCCTAATGAACTCAGGGATTCCAGCACTGCGTGTATATATCTGGGGTCCTTTGACAGATTTTGGTTAACCTTTGTATAAGACATATCCATTAAAAGAATATGGTTCAGTTTATTCCGTGCTAAGGTCTATATTATTTGAGGGCGTAAATTTATTTGTTTAGTTTTAGCGTATCTCGATAATTTTCTCCCGAAAAAAAGAACTTTTCGAATAAAAATTATAATTGACAAATAAATGCTGTATCTTATACAGTAACTGTTTAGGCTTCGGCTATTTTGAGAAAATTGATAGTAAAGTACAGTGCTCTAGGCCGCGCCATAACTCAGGCGGTTAGTTGCCGGCTTCCCACCGCGGCGGTCCGGGTTCGATCCCGGGGTCCGGTCAAGTGGGATTTGTGGTGGACAAAATGGCATTGGGGAAGGTTTTCTCCGAGTGCTTGGGTTTCCCTTGCCAATCCTCATTCCACCAATTGATCCATACTCTTCTATCGTCCGGGACTGGTACAGTAGTTCATTTAATGGCCTACGTACCAAGTGGGCTGAGTTTCACCCCACCCCAAGAAACCAAAATCTCCGTTGCTTTTAGTCTGCAAGCAGACTATACCGATCAAGCGACCGCCGCTTGTCTACGAAGTTAGTGCCAACTTTTGCAGATAGAGGGTGTCACGTGGTCAGCGCAACGGATTCCCACGGCCGTTAATCTCGATTCCGTGCCTTCGAGAGTCCAGACGCCTGAATCATTCTGCTTCCTAGCTGGTGCCTCGGTTTCTATACACATACGCAGCAAACAAATGCCCAGTTATGCATTTGTAAGTTAGTCTTATTATCAAACTCAATAAATGGAGTAATAGAGCATGTGTGGTGTGTAGCGCACATATCCTGAAATGTTTTGCTTGAAAATACTTGGGAAACAATTGTTTCGGAGAGACATCTTGTACATTATGTTGCAGTTTTGGCGCTGAATATACTTGTATAATATGGTATAAAGTGAGAATACGGACGTAGGCTCTCCTATGTTGAAAACAAAGATGACATTTAGCTTATTCACGCAGTAAAAATTTACAAACTCTACTACAATGCCAGTAGCAGTAGCGAGAGCGATTGCAGCGCCATGTGGCAGCCGACAAACGGCGGTCTCTCGTTCGGTATAGTACGCTTGCGGACTACAGTCCACGGAGTTTGCTTGTTGTTTAAGTAGGTAATATAGTTTGATTAGCCTGAATTTTGGCATGTGAAATGATGTTACCTAAAATGAATCGATAAACCATTCTCTTTTGTGTATTAATAATTATAAATATAGGGACGAAGTTAAGAGTTTAATATATTTATTAAGTCGTAAGTTCCACCGACCTCCTGTATATACTTGAATATAAGAGAGAGTAGGAGTCATAATTTCTTGTAATTCCACGAAATATTAACTTGAATACAGAAAATTCATCGTACTGTCGCTGTACAACCCGAACTCCATGGCAGTGTCGCTCTCTCCCTAAGTGTCCGTATGACCTGCTAGTGGTTGAAGGCTCTCGTAGTTGAGTTATGGGGGGGGGGGTAAGGAATCATGATACACTCTTTCACTCACAATCAACGACACCTCCCAATAACACTCCTTCAAATCGACTTCAGCGAGAGATAAAAAAGTTGTCACAACGATAAATCATATTCCAGAAGCAACCGACGAAGAAACTTTCTTTTGCTTTTTGTAGCCAGGAGACAAAGCGTGTGGAAAATCGTTAAAGGGCCCATGTATCTCCCAACCTGACACGCTGCTATGTCGCCAGAAGGAAATATGAAATAAAGAACCGCAGAATTAACGGTGGGTCTCTTGAGGATTTATCCGCTGACACTTAGAGGGATAAACAAATCAATACAGAATCGTGACGCAGCGGTATCAATCGTGCTTTGTAGAATGTGATTCTGGAACAACTTAAGAGATGATTTAGAAGTGTTTTGCTGTCGGTAGGCGTTTATTGCGGATCCATGTCAAGGGATCTAACGAGCAGGAGACAACTTACATTGCAAAGAGCTTCGGAAGACGCTATTCTCGTGTTTCCATAAATATGCATCATATTGAACGCTGTCTGAAAAATTACAGGACCAAATCGGGTGCATATTTTATATCATGTGTCCATTTTTTAAGAACAATTTTTTTTAGAATTATTTTTTCTTTAGGTTAAAATCACCGTATTTCGGATAGCGTGTTTTTTTCAGGAAGTAAAGGCAAAAATGCATAATTTTGCCTGTCGTTCTGTATGGGTAGGAAACTTTGTCTCTGACATTAAGGGAGGAACATAAACTGAGTGTGTTGGAGAACAGGGTGCTGAGGAGAATATTTGGACCGAAGAGAGATGAAGGGACAGGAGGTTGGAGAAAACTGCATAATGAGGAGCTTCATAACTTGTACTCTTCTCCAAGTATAATTAGAATGATCAAGTAAAGGAGGATGAGGTGAGCAGGGCATGTAGCACGAATGGGGAGATGAGGAATGCATGTAGGATATTGGTGGAAAAGCCAGAAGGAAGCAGTTCACTGGGAAGACCAAGGCGTAGGTGGGTGGACAATAAAAAAATGGATGTTAAAGGGATAGGATGGGATGGTACAGATTGGATTGATCTGTCTTAGGATAGGAACCAGTGGAGGGCTCTTGTGAGCACGGTAATAAACCTTCGGGTTCCATAAAATGCTGGGAAATTCTTGAGTAGCTGCAGATTTGGCTTCTCCTGAAGAAGGGCTCAGATCCATAAGTAAGTAAGTAAGGACAAAAATGCGGTGGTTTCCACAGGATCTTACACTTCCTATCGAACCAATTCCTCAGCAACGGCAGACTGGACATTGAAGCAGCAGTGTTTCCATGCGTTTCAGCCAGTTCTGATGTAATATTTTTGCTTACAGGGCTAAGGTTTCGGAACCGTAAGTGAGTTTTATATTGCACATTTATGAGCTTAACTATGTACGTTATAATATGCATATCATGTGTTCTTATCGCTTCCAAAAGCTTCAATTATCCGTTATGCTGCCATGTCTAGATTAGTGCTTATTTGTTTAATTTCAATAATTAACATGATTTCGGCATCCGAAATTAGGAACCTGTTGGTGCTATATTCATTCTTATTTCGCTGGCACTAAAATAATTATATGGAGTAGACTCCATGAGAAATACAGGGCAGGCTGTAAAACACAAGAAAATAGCTCCACCTACAACGAGACGAATACGAACAAAGTTGCATATATCAAATGAGATGTATGGATTGTCATTAAAGTACATAGGACAAACATGCAGAACATTTAAACCCAGCTATGAGGAGCATATACAGGCAATACGAAGTAATAACGGAAATTCGGGGTATTCAAACCATACACGTATGATGAATTCGAGACATACAAATGAGAATATGGCTGACACCATGAAAGCTTCGAAAACGGAGAGGGAGGAAAACATCTAAACACACAGGATATATATATATATATATATAAGACGAGTAAGGACGGAGTGCAAATGAACGACACATACATCGACACCCACAACCCTATATTCGAGGTAATACAAAAATTAAACAACAGATAGCGACAAAAACACATTATAAAAATGGAACCAGTCCAACTCAGAGAAGCACACCCGTGTGGAGGCGGGGGCCAATACCTCCACCGTGACCCTGAGAGTCGTAGGAGGCGACGAAAAGAAAAGTCTCAAATCTGAGACAGTAAAATATGGTCGCGAGTCCCAAGGGACTCGGACCCGAGAAAGACTGCGCTGGCAACCAGCAGTATATATGTACAAACGACATACCCGTCTTCTCGTCAGAGAGGGCGCCCTAGAAGAACAACATCGTAACTGTGAAACAGTAACAAATATCTGGTCATTATTCCCAGGACGGGGCTCGACACCAAGACTTACTGACTGACTGGCAGTCAGTCGCAGTGTTACTTTGACTTTGACTCAGAGAAGCATTCAAGAACGAGACACGCAGCGAAGAACTCAGCAGGAAGAAGCATGACTCCGTAACTACAGTGAGTACATAAATAAAGAACTTTGAATACACGTGCGCATTCGCATCCGAGGGACCTACACATGTAATAGCATCAGCAGCAGAAAGCAGCAGTTTCCCCATTAGATATATTCTAACACCTGATGATGGCCATATTGGCCGAATCATGTTATGACTTTTAAATTTTAAACTTTTAATTTAATAAATACTCAGTTCACATAAGACTGTAAAATAAGATTTATAATAAAAATTATGAGTCGAGTTTGTGTTTCGTGAATAACAAATTGGAAAGCGCTTGGAATGAAGCAGTTGTGGCCTACTCGGAGTATTATCCCGGAAGTAGCCTGGATGGAAGAAGGGGGAGGACATTCCGATGAACTTCAGACAGCATAGTTAGTGCCCCTGCCTAGATTCGAAGCTAGCTCCTCCCGAGTCCAATTCGGTCTTTGAACAATTTTCGTGAACGCAAGATATAAATTACTGTCCTGTGACGCAAGAGTCGGATGCCGCTCTGCAGGAGTTTGGTAATAGTGCGAGACATCCATTTCTTGTACACCTTGTTGTAAGCGTGCCGAATCCCCTTGCTGAAATATCGGAATAGGATTTCTAGTTACGGAGGAAGGCTGCTTTAAGATAATGGAAACCGCATGAGACTAGAGTAGATGAAAGGCAGTGTTGGGGCATGAGCTGCCGAGAGGGTTGTAGCTGTAAGGGGATACCGTGAATTGATTTTCAGTCATTTGTTCGAAGCACGGATGTATATACAAGACCTGGTAGGGGTTACCTTGTTTCATATTATCTGCCAGCCTCGTATGGGATGCGGCCCATTTTCTGCACACCGGTCATATCCAAAATACAGATAACAATATGCCATATGTTGCGTTAGTGGATATGTGTATATAAGTAGCTTAGCTCAGCGGTGACAGGAATGCCCGGTTACTCGGGTTCGTTGGGTACATCAGTAAAAAGTGTATCTGAAATGACGATCTACGAACTCATTTTGAAAGTGCTGAAGTTGTTTCCAGCTGCTTTCGTTTGTATTTAATACTGTTGCAGAATATTATAAACGTAAGGAGAATTGCACAAATATGACTGTAGAGCTTTGCAATGAAAGGTCCCAAGTTCGAGTTCGGCCAAGATTTTTCGTTATATTCATTAGTTCCTCCTAGGAAATACCAGGATAACGCTTCCTTTCACATTCCTTCCAATTCATTATTCATCTATCATCTTACTCGGTTCTCTTTAATAAACCAAGAATGTATGAAACAAAATAAAACAACATTAAAAATGTCAGTACTATTTCAATGGACCGCCTCTGTGGTCCATTATTATTAGTCACGCCAACACCGCACACGTGACAGTATAGACATCATATTAAGATCCCAGCCCTCACTTAAGGAATTGTAATAATAATATCATTCAGAAAATTAAGAAAGGAATTTTGATAGCTAATACATATTTATATGGATCAAAAAACCAACCGATGTCGCATGTACGTACATCATCATCATCATCATTATCAGTAATCTGTCAGACGACAGGTCCACAGTCTCTTCCAAAACAGTTCCTCCACTTAATGCGATCTTTGTCTCCAGAGGAAACATCTCGCANCGCTGCTTCCGGCATCAGTTTTTGGTGTCTCTCTTCGTCTGATGCCTACCCTTTGACCTGTCCAGCAAGGGAGGCCCTGCCAGTAGCTACGCTACCGCTGGTATAGCTCTCAGGGTCCTTGGCATACTCAAACCCCCTCACCACGATAAGGTGGAGACTCCAACGAGAGGGATGTACGTACCTGGAAAATGAAATATCATATAAGACATTAATTAAGAAACATAGCTAGTATCAACATTTGAAGAAAAATCTCTTGCTGTTTTTGAAAGAAAATTTTGAGGTCCACACTTGGCCCAGTCAAAGGAACAATAAATGAAGAATCAAGTACAATTATGAATTGTACGCTTTGTAGGAGAACATGGACATGAGATGGGAAGATCGAGTGGACAATGACGTTAAAGCTCTGAGAGGAAAGGAACTGAAAAACCTAACCAAGAAAAGATATGTCTGGCAGAATATTCTAAGGAAGGCTGCGGCCCAAAAAGGGCTGTTCTGCCAATGATGGTGATAATGATAATGATGATTGCTCCAGTTGAAAATTTTACAGTGCTGCGCCATCTGTTATGAAACTCTGAGGTCGGCGGATATGCAGGTCATCAAGTGGCGACTCCATAGGCAATCCGACAAACTTGTAGCAAACTGGCTCGGAACGGACGTAACAATACTTTACATGTGTACACGCGTGAATGTATTACTCGCAGAGAGTATGCATTTGCAGCGAACATTTTGTTCGAAATAATAACATAACTCCTAGAATGAAACTAAAATTCTTGGAAAATGCAACACTTTGTTTAGCGCTTTGGCATGTTTTGAACATGTTAAAGGGACACTATGTAAGATTTGATGTTTTCACGGCCGTCTTCTGAGATGTGGCACCGTGTATATCTTGTTTGAACCGACGTTTCTGAGGAACGTAGCGCCTCCATCTTCAAGGTAGAAAAATCCGCGAGCGAGAAACTAGCTTCAGCGGCTGGCTGTAGAAACCGTTAATTGAGAAACCTGTACATTACATGTGAACATTCAGTTTCTCACAGTGGTGTATATTTTCTTGGATATGACGCCTTAATTTTGTGTGACTTATTTGACGACGCTGCCAGTACGTAAAGCATACAGCGTCGGATGTTAAATAATTGGGGAAGATATCAAAGAAGCGATCATGGCCTAATCGAGGTACTGTTCCTAATTTTCTCTGGAGAGACTGAGATAAACCATGCAAATCTCAGAACAGAACGTGTTCCGGCCGAAATTCGAACACACCTTTGGCAAATACTAGTTTCGAGCATTACGGCTTCACCTACTAATCTCGAAGACGCTGTGTAATTTTGTCGGTAGGTATTAATTCCTAAGATAAAAAATAGGCTTATGATATTTTCGTGCTCTGTGTTTGTGTGTATGTGCCCCCTCATATTTCGAACAACTTGGCGTATGTTCATGAAATTCGGTATGGATATTGTGCTTTGTAGACCAATCCAACCTCATACTTTTTCATTTTTCAACAATTAATAGTAGAGCACGAAAACATGGCGAACATGCGAATGTTTTCGTTTAGTTTCCAGCTGAGAACAATGCGTCTGTTCATAGGGGTACCAAATATCGTATGAAGGTAGACGCTAATCCATTTTATCCTTACGGGGTTCGTCAACACGTTGCTGAATGAGGAGACGTCCTCCAGATATGGAATGTAGCTCTAGATGTGTTGAATAAGAATATTATCAGGTGATAGAGTGACTATAGACTATCTTACTATCTTACGGATCCATGGTGAGCTGGGATAGGGCAGTCGGTATAGCGACTGGCTACGGGCTAGCCGACCGAGACGTCGGAGTTTGAGTCACGGTAGAGTAACGAATTTTCGCTTCTCCACGTCATCCAGACTGGCTCTGGGGTTCATCCAACCTGCAATCAAATTGGTACCTGGCATTCTTTCCCGGGGGTGAAGCAGCCGGGGCACGAAGCTGACCACTCACCTCTAGTAGTGCCGATGTCAAGAAATTGTGGATCTATACATCCGCTCCCCCATACGTCTTCATGACATAGTGCTTAATACGTTAAGCACAGGGACAATTTTACCTTTTTATGGATCCGTGACTTGTAAGTAATTACTACCTTTTCACTAATTCACATACTTTACAGCTCACAAGAGCACACAATACGTCATCTTAATCTGCTGTGTCTTCACAAGTTGTTGCCTGGTAACGGCTTCCAACGGGTGATCTTCGCCTTATTCTGGTTTCCCGAACTGTCCCCGTACCTCAACTATCAGCTTCTCACAACAGCAGCTCACAAAGAGTGAACTGCAGCAGTCCTCTAACTCACTCACTCACTCACTCACTAACTCCACTACACTGACTTCCTTCTTATAACTTCTCGATGCGGGCCGCACAAGAAACACCCTTCTTCCGTTGCTATGCAATTGCTGCGTTCGTGTTAGTTGGGGTTCCCACGTGATCGCTACTCAGCCATTGCCTAGAAAGAAGGTTATTCTGAAAATAATCAAAAGGCACATTGAAGAAAAAGGCCAAGTAACGATTACTAAACATTCAATCCCTGCAGTAGTGAGTCGTAGAGCGTGCAGGTTAGTGAAAATTTCATAAACATTTGGAGTTACGAGTTGTAAGCTTTCAGAAAATTAAATTATCAATCTAAACTCCTTGTCCAGTCACTAACACGTGACAGTGTCACATCACAGAAGACAGAAATATTCGTAGAATAAATGTAAAGATATGCTGATAATGAAATTTTAAAGGGTGAATCCCCGTTACTTTATCATATCAATAATTCTGTATTAGCACGTTAATGAAACCATCTGTGGTATATATTATATTATCTTGTCTTCACACTTTGACTGTAAGAAGTTTAGATTAAAGTAATCCCGTTTTTGTGACAAAGTAAGATTGGGTATTAAAATGATTAATTATTTTGGTAGACACCCGGTACTTGGAGCATATCATTTTTATATAGACTGTACATATGGGGGACAGGACGGAACTTTGTGATGTTCCGCTTGTATTTCCTTGGCTTAGACATTCTACCTTCGACCGAAACTCCGAATTTTCTTAGGACAAGATGAAGTCAGGCACTTCAGTGTATAAGAGCATTAAACTTGGAGGTGGACAAGCTTACAACAATTCAAGTGACTGACCTACCGTTGTAGCATAAGATTTGTAAGATAGGCATGATTTGCGAAAGTCACATTGCGACTGAAGGTCAGTCAGTCAATAAGTCTTAGTGTTGAGCCATATCTGGGACTCATGACCAGATATTTTTTACTGTTTGACAGTTACGGTCTTGTTTTTCTGGGGAGCCTCTCTGACGAGAGGACGGATCTGTCTTTTGTACGTATATGCTGCTGGCCCTTGCCAGCGCAGTGTTTCTCGGGTTCAAGTCCCTTGGGACTCGCGACCACATTTTACTGTCTCAGATTTGAGACTTCCCTTACCGTCGCCTCCTACAACTCGAAGGGTCACAGTGAAAGTATTCGACCCCCTCCACACGGGTTTTTTCTTAGTTTCTAATTATATAGTCTCAGGTCGGACGTCACGGAGAACACGTCCATTGTGTAGCAATGGACGTCTGCTGTTGTCGCGTGTTGTTGTAGACTTTACCTAGCAACGGGTTGATTACCCAGAATAAGTCTCCGCGGGATGGTGTTTATGGAGACGTTGCCTATCAGTGGGCGTATACGTCACAATATCAAGCACCCATGTACTGCCCAACTTATGGTTCATCCGCGCTACAGCGCAGATATCAAGCCCGGGTCAGCTGCATTATCAAAAAATTACAAAAATTTGTTGACCATCAAGTGTCAGTAGTTACTGTGGTTGGATAACTACAACATAGTTATTCTGTTATAGTTATTACTGGCATGATGCCGGTCACAGGCAAAAGAAACGGTAATTCTGAGAACAGAATTGTGCAATCGTCTTTAGGAAGACAAACAACAGGATAATGTTGGTTATTTAAAGACGGTATTTGTATTGAGACTATAGTGTCGATGGTGTTGTGACTAATGAATGTGGTGCAGTTGATGGAATGACAGCTGGCAGCGGAAAACGAAGTTCCCCGAGAAAACCCACTCCAGTGTCAATTTTTCCATCACAATTACCACATAACCTGATCTGGGATCGAACCCGGGACCAGTAAGAAGATGACCAGAATAATTTTTGTATAGGATTGAAGAAGAATATAGGAACGAAAGAGGAATATGAAGAGATAAGACAAACAAGAAGAGATAGCAAAAAATTATATGCGGGTCACTGTACTGATTGTAGGTGTGTTTTAGCGTACAAATGCGTGCTCTCGTCACGAAGTCAGTGCGCATGAGCGGCCATAATCTGTCATTATATTAAGGCGATATGTCTACTGCGAGTAGACATTTCGCTCTGGGAAGAACAGGACTATAGACAGGTGAGTACCTGCAGGCGCGTGGAGTCTGCGCAGTTCGGTAGTTAGTTTAGTTGGATACAGGGGTGGCATTTGAAACACCTGTGTCACAAACAGCTTTGAGAAAGTAAAGTTTGATTTCATAATAAGATGTGTTGTCTTAATTNCATCCAGCATCTTCTTACGTCTTCTTCCTCTTCTTCTGGTCACTTCTATCCGCGCAAAAATAGTTCACATGAAAACTGATGACATGTTCACACGAATAAGTGGGTTGTGGTTATATATATTTTTTCTTCTTCCTTGGCACTACAGACCCAGTGGGCCTAGGCCTACCTCCATGAACTTCTCCGTTCACTTCGGTTTTTCTAGATCTTACACATTCGGTAGGACTCCTTGGGCGGGTGATCAGCTCGTCGCAAGGCTCTATCTGTAGACAAACACAGAAAAACGCACACACACACAAACTACACATCCATGCCCTGAGTGGGATTCGAACCCACGATCCCGGTTTCCAAGCGAGCGAAGATAGTACATGCCTTAGACCGTTTGGCTACCGTGACCGGCAGGGTTATATCTATTATATATCCATATTGCCTATTTTAGCCCATTATTATTGACCTATTACTTTTTTTTCATTCATTGTTTGCACAATATGTGTTATGGCCATTTAAGTGATAAGATATATTTCTGTGACAGCGAGATAATGTGCACATTCCATACGTGTTTTCTGCAATTTCCTGCAGTCTTGCTTTCATTTAAGTTTAAAAATCTAATATAGCATTTGTGTAGTCGCTATTTGTAGTGAATAACAACAGAAAAAGTAATTAAATGTGTTTCATATAACGGGTCCAAATTACGTGATACCGTCATCCATGTTACACGCCTCCGGTTCAGATTACACCGTTGTAAATTTTTCTTTGACAAATTTTTAAAAATATGGTTTCATAAATTAATAGAAATTACTTGTATCAAAATAAGCTATAATGTACAAGTACATCACTTGTCAGACAAAAGAGATTTCTGCTTATCGCACTCTCTAGGAAGTTTATATGCATTCAAACTTAATTGAGCCATATTACACGGACTTCCCCTACATAGGCTTATAAGCCCTAATAATATTAAGTAAGCATCGACGTGATGTACGAGTATATGCCCCATTTCAAAAACTGTACGAGCAGTAATAGCCAATAGTCCGAGGTGAATTCCGTGATAGTATTTTGAGATGTGTTGCAACGGCCTCCTTCCAGATCATCACGTATTCACTGTTAAGTAATCTAACATTTAGCAGTCTCAGAAAAAGATTACTGCATTGTAAACGAATTTTTGCATCTAATTTTAAGGAACATTTAATTTGCTTTGTAAAATATTTCGGAAATTCCAGTCCGTATTTGAGTGTTTAAAAACGTGTACGTGTTTTACATTTTTCAGATGTAGCAGAGATATGCTTCATTTTTAAATGAATTTTTTTCGACGTCTGTTAGCAAGAAATAAGAGGAAAAACATGCAGACTGAAGTAATGTCAGTTAACAATCTGAAATGCCACAAATGCCCGGATGGTTACGTGTATCCACCGATTCACCGCTGTAAGAAAGGCCACCTCATATGCCCAGACTGTTTAGAACAAGAACATTGTCCTATTTGCTTCAATAAATTCAAGATCATTCCCCTCGGCCTAGAGGAGAAAGGATCCGTGCTTCAGTTTTGTCCCAACTCTGTACGTGGCTGCAAGAAGAGAATGCTACCAGACGACATGAAAGTCCACAAGAAACATTGCGACTTCAAGGAACTTGTCTGCGCGTCTGTAATTGGCCCTGAAGGTTGCTTATGGGCCTGTACCCGCAAAGACCTGACCGAGCACATGTTTGCAGAACATCGTGCCCTCATTTCGGAGGACTTCAAGTACGACTTCGTGATCAGGAACTACAGTGAGGTTACAAAATTCCATGCCACAATCCTGATGGCCGTTTACAGCCATTTGTTCCTGGCAAAACTTGAGTACGATTGCGTAGATGGGGTCTTTTTTGGGGGTGTGAAGTTCGTAAGCGGGGCACCTGACATTGGATCAACATTCCGGTACGAATTTGAGGTTGGGAAGGAAACAAGTAACAGAACGGCTCACTACAAATTCATGTTCAGTAGACAACTTCACGCTATTTCGGAAGAGTATAAAAATCACTTCGCTTCCGATCACTTCTGGTTTAGTAAGGCTCTAGGAAATTTCTTCACCGACTCTAAAGACACACTAACAGTAACATTGGTACTGAAGACTGTGCACTCACTTGCAGTTAAGGATGTTAATGCACCAGAAGCATACGGATTTGTTCCGTCCCAATATTGCCAGCGTTGTGTTAGCCAGTTTAACCCCACGCTCTTAACGTAGTAGATCGTAATCAAATTCAATATATTTTATCGCTTTCAACTTGCCAATTGCGAGTCTAAATGACAAGATGAACGGTTATTTGCGGGTGTATAAGTGATCTCATCAACTAGAAGTTACGGAAACTCCTGCCGCTAATCATGCCACATGCACTGACTGGAAAGTGTTTCCGTTTGTATTTCTTTCTTGAATCTGTAGAATGTGGTCTAATCCTTATCACCAACTTTTCTACCTGGCGTCTCGTCAGCGTGGCCAAGCAAAATCATAAGTGATATGTTGCACAAATTATAGCTCCAAGGATTAATTTCACTTTGGATTTTATCGAAGTCGAAGATTTCACATTTATGGTGAATCACAGCTTTCCTGGTATAATGTATTTTACTTTATTAAGTTCATAAATTGGGCCGAGCCATAGCTCAAGCGGATAGTCGCTGGCTTCCCATCGCGGCGGCCCGGGTTCGATTCCGGGACTATACTTTGAAATATTACAACTCAGAAACGTCAAAGAAATACGTTATTACACATGATTATACACAGCTGTTAGCTAGAACCCTGATTCCGTTCGTTTCTTATGCTCTCTGCAAAATCGCTAACTCATCTCTGCTGCATCAGTTCGCTTTTCTTCCGTTACTGATTCAGTGTCCAAGCAGTCAGTGCTGTGTCACTGCTGAGGTCTTACAGAAATTCAGTAATGTTCATTTGTGTTCTTTGTTTTAAAGTCTCGTTTGTTTTTCCTCATAAATTTAATCCGATCTGTGTAATTTATTGTATATATCAATGCATAAATAATTAAAATTTCTCACTTATTTCGTAATGTGATTAATTATTTCTGTCTTTGCTCGTATTGATTCCTTTCCCTTGAAGACCAGTATTTTTTTTAAGATGTAGGCCTTTCCATGTTGCATCTTATTATTTTTGTATTGATAGTGGGGTGGGACTAAGTCCCTTGTACGGCGGCAAATTCTGTCCTATTGTACCAGCCCCAGATGATAGGTGAGGGTGATTGTGGAGCAATTGGTGGAATAAAGATTGGCAGGGGAAACAGAAGTACTCGGAGAAAACCTGCCCCAGCGCCACTTTGTCCACCACAAATCCCACTTAACCAGACCCGGGATTGAACTCGGGCCGCCGCGGTGGGAAGCCAGCGACTAACCGCTTGAGCTATGGCGCGGCCCATATGTTGCTTCTTAACTGGAACAAATTGATGCAGGAATCTGTGGAGAGGGTATTTTCAAACTCTTAAAATAATTTGGTCATTTGCGAATAATAGGGTTCTCAGTAAATTATTGTTGGTAATCTGTGCATTTTCACATAATTCCTTAAATGCACGATTAAAAAATAAATAAAAACTCATGCCTTGTAATCTTGCATCCTGGTTAGTTACAATTTTTCTTTGATTTCTTTATTTCCTAATGTCACTTATTATTATTTTTCTTACTACGTATATAAGCCTACCCTGAAAAGCCCTTATTATAATGACAAGTGTAGGGTGTTCGCTCCACGAAAATGACGGGTTCTAGTTCGGACAGTTGGATTTATTAGCACTTTGGTTACAAGTTCTCTTAATTATATTTAATACAGCGCTATCGCTGATTTACACACTTTATACCGTTGACCGTTGCACACTCCTAGCAACGGATCTCAACACAGAAACTAACACTTGAAAACACTATGAACTACTCATGCCATTTCTTGTTTAATCACTTGGGAAATCAACTGCACTCTGCTGAACTCAAAACTGAACTTCCCGTGGCTGTCTCCAACCGAGAACTCACTTGAACGAAAGTGCACTTAAGAGAACTGAAACCTGTTAAGTCAAAGTCAAAATTACATTGCGACTGACGGTCAGTCAATCAATTAGTCTTAGTGTAGAGCCCCATCTGGGGCTCATGGCCAGATATTTATGTATTACTGTTTGACAACTACAGTCTTATTTTTGTGGGGTGACCTCTCTGACGATAGGACGGGTCTGTCTTTTGTATATGCCAGTGCAGTCTTTCTCAGGTTCGAGTCCCTAGGGACTGGCGACCATATTTTACTGTCCCAGATTTGAGACTACAACTCGCGGGGTCACGGTGGAGTTATTCGACCCCGTTTCCACAACCTGTTATATCTGTAACTGTCGTTATATAGCCTCCGTACCGACGACGCAGAAAACAACCTCTATTGTTAAAACATGTTTACCGAATGATTACATAGCAACGGTCGCGGCACGGACTCCATAGAAAGCCAGTCACATGATATCTACCTCGTCAGTCCATTGACGCCCTGACTGTCGCCTAGCAACAGCGCGATAAACATTTGTCCTATTGTATTAACGCACTCAACTGAAGGTTGTTTACAGGTCGTTGCCTAGAAATTCTCTGGCCATTCACGTTACAATAATTTAGATATTCCGGTGAGTTGTACACATCCACTTTATCAGCGCTTCATTGTAATCTACGGAAGTTATATTTGTGGGATGTTTAAATTATTTTATTCTGAATGCTATATTTTAGCGTCCTGTTGCACTGATTTATGTCCATGATTTATTCTGACCGTCTTACAGTGCATACATTTATTCACCTTACTCTTCTCTCTTGCACTGCATGTTTCAGCACTAAAGTACCATCTTCAGGTGCTTTTCGATGTACGTCGAACTACTTCATTGCATGCCCTGTTGTAAGTAAGCTGAATAAATATATGCACTGTAAGACGGTCAGAATAAATCATGGACATATTTTATTCTGTATTACTCGAGTTATAGGGAGTGAATCTACGCAAGAGAGAACTTTCCTAACTCTGTTCTTTTATTCCATATGTTCCACTATATTATATATTCGAATTCATAATATTCTTGCACACGAATGTGTTTTACATTTCGTATTAAATAAATTCACTCCTCTGCAGTTAGAATCTCTACTTCTTTTGCTACAAATATTTAAGAAATTAGATATAAAAAATAATGCCTTCTAGAATATGAAGTGTGGCCTAGAAGAATGCATAGTAATGTTGATCAAGTGCGACAAGATTATTATGAAATATTGTCTTTGCATATCGGCCATTACTGGTCATCATCAGAAAGCTTAGCCAACAATGCAAAAAATACTTTACACGTATGAACATAAGTAGCCATAAAGGGATTTAATCATTAAAAACCGAAACTATACTTAAATATTTATGTAATTAAAATAAGTTTTTTTAAAATAATTAGTCACTTTCAGTTAAAATTAATTAACGAATTATAGAATCAAAGTGTTGTGTTTTAAGAATATGAACATGACGACAGCCTGTTCTTCTGCTGCTGGTTACGTAGAATAGCTTGTGTAGTTGACCGCATGTTCGTCTGTGTGATGTGTGTATTCCGGTAAACCACGCCATATTTTGGAATGACGTCATGGACATTACTGTTCATTCGTGTATTGAGAAGTGTAATAGCTTACGACGTCTGCTATAAAGGTCTAGAAAAACAATACCGGCATTTCGTAAGAACATAATGCCATATTAGAAGTCGCTCTGTTTGATAGTTGGATTACTATTCAGCTTCATAGATGGGGGCAAAGTTCTACCAGACTGCACGGTGTCACACATCAGAAGATATTTCTCTTCGTGACAACCTCAAATCCAAATCGCAAGCACGTGTAGTTTCCGGTCATGAAGTGTAAATCTATTTTTTCAACGCGTCTTCAATAGTTTTAAGAATTTTAAAATGAAATATATTGTTGTGTTTTGAGAGTTAAGTATTTGTATCACGTGAGTCGAGAGATTCTGTAATTTCAGAGCATTGCTACATCAGCGATAATTTATCTGGTTCAAGAAGATCTACCACTAAAATTTATTTCGTAATTCTTGTGGACCTCCTATTTACATGTCCAAAAATCTAGGCAGAATATTTCCAGTTTATGGATGTGTACAGGTTTCAGTAGTGCATAATCTTGTTCTATCGCATGAAGCACTTCCATGATGTAAGCTTTCATTTGTGATCCCGATGAGGTCATTGGATTTTTTAATGAACCGGGCACGCGGTAACATAATTGGTTGAGGCGCTATGCTAAAAGCCGGAAGGTCGCGCGTTTCAGTTGACCTAATCCTTCCAGCCGCACTAGGCCCTGGGGTCGGCTCAGCCTCTAACAGAAATGAGTACCAGGAATTAATTAAACAATTTTCCTGGGCAGTAAAGCGCAGCCGGCGCGTAATGGTGACAAACTTACCGCCATCTTTGAGCCGATTGTCTAAATAATTTGGGAGCCTCAACGTCTCACAACCCTATCGACCTTCATGGCCTGCTACAGGAACAGCTTTACTTTTTTTCTACCTAATTCTTCTAGCCACACTATGGCCCTGGGATCGACTAAGCCTCTAACAGAAATGAGTACCAGGAATCTTCCTAGATGTAAAGAGCAACGGGCGCGTAATGGTGACAAACTTACCGCCATCTGTGGGCCGATTGTCTGGAAAATGTGAGATCCTCCACGTCTCACAACCCTATGGGCCTCCATGGCTTGTTACAGGGATAGTATTATTTTTTCTTTTTCATTTGTTGATCGTGTATATCGTATTCTGAAAGTGCTGCGTGCGAAACCCTGTGTAGCCTATTAATTGCTTTTACCTCTATTTTCACTAATTCGTGTTTTTATTATTTCTGTTTCATCATTTCTGGATTCGCTATTTAAAGTTTTCAGATATGCATGTTTTTATCTGAGATAATTCTACAGTCCACATTTTTAAGTCTCGTGTTAGTTTAATTTCCTTATTGCTTCCATGCAAGGTAGATTACTGATAAAGAAAACTGATAATTTTAAAGTAGCATGATGGCTGTCAAAAAATAAATTCTTGGAGGTGAATGACGTGCATTAATGCTCCGATATATATTTAAAAGCCCATTATCTTGACAAGGAAATTAAACACCTTTACTTATTTGTCTTTAACAATATCTAGTTCATACGAATTTGAAGTTTATCTCATGATGAGTGATCCAAATGTAAACATTACAGATAAAAAAAAAACCTTGCCCAAGAATTAACTCACATTAATGTTTAATTTGATTTGCTTCCTTAACTCATTCCATATATCGAAGGGCTGCATGCTGGACTGCCAAGGAGTCGGGGTTCAATTCCCGGCGGTGATAAGATAGTTTTGTCTTTTTCGCAGCGTTCACACTCGTTCTTGCGCCCCTCAGGCTCCAATCCAGTCGGTACCTGGTGCTCTTTCTCTGGGAGTAAAGCCACCGGAGCTTGAAACTGAACACTGACCTCCAGTTAATGTCGGGGTTAAGAATACTTTGATCTGTGCTTCCAATCCCACAAACCTCTTCATGGTGGGGTCTATAATTAAGCTAAGGGACAAATCTGCTTTCGAATAGGTTGATTTTTTCCGATAAGCAGCACAGCGGAGGTGAAACTCAGTTAGATCTAAGTTTAAGGTGTTTCGCGACAGTATATTACAATTAATTTGTAGTCGAGAAACCTGCATTTGTTATGAGTTATACCATATAAAACAAAAATGTAAGTCACTTCACTAACTCCATGGAACATAGTTCTTAACAAGCGCAGAGCCCACCACTTGAACCTACTGTGAACTTCATTAATGCAGTCTACATCCTCATGTACTCTACAGGGTGAAACTGAAAGTTGCCTGCAAACTTTGGGCACGAGTTCCACAAAAAGTCCATATAAATATGTGTCCCGGAAGCATTTACTTTTGCGAAGCTAATAGTCGCTCATCTAGCAGGTAAATTCCTCGCAATGTGTGGGGCACGTGGCATTGAGATATGTTTATAGAAACGGAAACGAGTGTCACATGCAAGCGAGTGGGACAGATCTGTCACTGAAAGGGTCCACTTATTGGCATATCGGTAAGATAATACGTTAAGTACATTTTGTTTCCGGACAGTACTTGAATTTTGAGAGGAGCCGAAGTAGCGCAGTCGGTATAGAGACTGGCTACTGGCTGGATGAACAAGGGGTCGGAGTTCGAGTCCCGGTGGTGGCAAGAATTTTCACTTTTCAATAACGTCCAAATCGACACTGGGGCCCAGCCACCTATCCAATGGGTATTTGGGGACCTTTCCCCAGGGGCAAAGCGACCGAGACGTAAAGCTGACAACTCACCTCCAGCTAGTGCCGAGGTCACGAAAACTTGGGCTCATATATCCACTCCTCCTTACGCCTTCATGGCATAGCGCTAAATTAGTGGCGCGCAGGAACAACTTTACATTTTACTTGAATTTTGAGACATTTAATTAAAAGTATTTGGATGCACCTTCGTTTTAATGTTAATGTGTTGGTAGAAATGGCTCTGGCTTAACTTCACAAGATTAGAGTGTGTCTACCCTCCTCATTTCTGGCGAATGAAGGCAAAGTTCTTCCGTTTTGGTAGTCTGAGCAAGCAGAAAACGTTTGCAGTTCAGTGTGAGTGAGTACGTACTGCGGCTAGGTCTGGGATCATAGTCAAGGTACAGTGAAGTGACACCAATACGTTTTAATACCTCAGCCAAGATCTCGCCCTCACCGTGACTGTCCGACGTGAACTGGGCGAAAGACCGCGCCATAACTCAAGCGGTTAGTCGCCGGCTTGCCACCGCGGCGGCCCGGGTTCGATCCCGGGTCTGGTCAAGTGGCATTTGTGGTGGACAAAGTGTCGCTGGGGCAGGTTTTCTCCGAGTACTTCGGTTTCCCTTATCAATCTTCATTCCACAAAATTCTCCATCATCATAATCACCCGGGGCAGGCTACAATAGGCCAATCAGTGGCCACCGTGCCAAGTGGACCCAGTTGGACTCCACCCCCCACTATGCGAATTAAAAAAATAACTTGGCTAACAGTCCGTCTCTGAATGCGCCCAAGTATATCCGTACCTAATGATTAATCCGAAATGAGAGATAATCGCAAAGGAAGGCTTTCGTAAGCATTGAGTTTTGACAAATTGTTTACATAATAAAAATAATTTTCTGCTGGTCAATTATGTTTTTCCTGGACTCAAGTGACAATACGTAAGCTTTCAAGGAAGTCAATACCAGCACTGCACGTCCAGCTAGGAATTACCGATTACCAGTGCTGGCTCCTGTATGTGTTTACATCTATCTGCGCGGTCCAAGGGACTGGGTGGGGGCGAAGCAAGAAGAAATTGTGGATCCTGGCAGGACTGCTACTGTGCTCTATTAGGAATGCCTACGGTGAACATGTAAACAAGGCAGCGTGTTCTTTCCATATTGGCCAACATGTCGAGGAAACAAGTTCCGCGCGGAATATTCTACTTCCACAGCATAATGGATATTAGAGAGTATGCAGCGCTTTGTGAACTACGGTTTACCTCGTCCTGCTACCGCACTCTCCTTTGTTTACATTCACTCTGTAGACATTGCAGCTGAAGCATATAACCCACAACTTCCCTTTCTCTGTCGCCGGAACAAAACTTGGGCAACCATACAAGGTTTCTTCACTATGCATTCCCTGTATCCGAACCCAGACTCCTGACATATTCACTTCAGCCGTTTCCTTGCCGTAAGGAGGAGTCACATAGAGGTTGTGCTGTAACAGAACTAGGCATAGACGTGACTGCCTGAAGAGGCACATCATCGGCAACGGTTCCTTGGTGAATTTAAAGACGCTTTCTCTACTGCATGTGGTATGTAGTGTGGAATTGGAAGATGTCCGTGCATTATGAATTGAAAATTGTTGTGGTACATTATCCCATTAGTTGATTGAATGGACTAAATAAGCAGGTTTAGGGCTCGAGAATCGAAACTGCGACCACCTGAACACGAATAAAACGCTGTAACCACTTTGGCATGTTGTTCAGTGCGGCAACAGTGTATTAATATTTTTGTGATAACAGCATTGAAGCTGTGTAACTTACTTTATAAGTTTTAGTGCAGGCACTTACAAACGATTACGGTGAAGTCAGATTATTTGTAAGTTCAAAGGTAAGTCTCAGAACTGTATATAATTCTATTGGCAAGATTGTTTTTTTCTTCTTCATAACAATCATAATTCATAAGATGGAAAAAGAAGCAAGGGAGTCTTGAAGACTGCCGTTTTCTGGGATATGGCGCCGTGTAGAGCTTGTGTGAACCGACGTTTCGGAGGAACGTATCGCCTCCATCTTGAGGGTAGGAAAATCCTCGAGTCTGCAGCCCCATGTTCACGCTGGTTTCTCCCTCGCGGATTTTTCTACCCTGAAGATGAAAGTGATACGTTCTTCCGAAACGTCGATTCACACAAGATCTGCACGGCACCACATCCACATAGCCACCGCCTTGAAAACATCAAATCTTTCAACGGAGTCTTTGCAACACTTAAATATGTGGGTCAAACTGACGTGACATGCGTTATTACATTTGGTTCAGGCAAGAAATTCTGAACAGACCTATCGTTACATACAGGGTGGTGCAAAATCTATATTAGTAAGAAATGGTAAAATGTGCAGCTCTGCGGATTTGAATGGAATTTATGTACGTTTTATAACACGGAAACACTTCTTTAATTTGACTCGTTCTTTATGCAGAAACATAATTTTTTGTTCTGAATGTCAAACATACACATTTTATTTACAATTTAACCTACTTTTGTAAGACTAATGTTAAATAGGACTCCCATTTTGTTTCATTACAGTACACCTACTCTTATATTTGTTCCAAATTTTTAACTGGATAATTAGGCACCACCATATGTATTTGAGAAATTAAACTATTAGAATTGTCGGACACTCTAAAAATAACTGTCAGTTTGAATGTAAAGATGCCTACTTTTAAAGTTCAAATTGGAAACCAGTTTTCTGTGTAAACAGTCACCCAAAATGAATAAATGTTTTTGTATACGAGTATACATTAGAGTATGCTCGACACAACTTGAGCTTCTGAGCTTCATTTAAATCCGAAGAACCGTTCCGCTTTATCCCTCTTTTAGAAAACATTTTCTTTCCTGCGAGACCTAGTATAAAAGCCTAATTAGTATTTTACATTCTGTCAATACGAATTTTAGCAATTAGATAAAAGTTTTATTAACGCCGGCCAGTGTGACTGATAAATGTTGTGATTTTTAGTCTTTCATCCTTTGTATCTTTCGGACGGAGCGACCATTTTCAGAAGGATATTATCAACACATACGGAAACTGCTATTACAATATTATCGGTCATTATCAGTGCTTACAGAAATTATTACAATTTCATAGATATAAAATATTATCCTGTAATAATTACTATGATGTGCACGAGTTTGTTAAAATTTTTAAAATTATTATATTTAGTCTATTTAAAAAGTACTGTTTAAAAACTTTTTTTAATATCTAGAACCAATTTGGTTCATGTCCTGAAGAGAAGTACATAACAAATATAATATAGTACATATTGTCACGTGTTGCGTATATGTCACGCGACAAGTAACTTCACGCCTTATTTGATATAGCGAATTTATTGAACACTCGCTCTCACAATCACACAATTTACAATCTCACAATAACACAATTACTTCCATCGGCAGTATCACAAATCCTTCTCCTGTAGTCACTGCCATGCAGGTCACGTCACAATATAAAGGACACGAAGCGAAACACGATACAAGATTCGAACACTGAACTCCACAATGCGATGCAGGAGTGCCAACTAGTAGACCGCTATATTTGGTAGAAGATATGTTTCTGTTTTGTGGGAGTGCAACATATGAAATAATATCGAAATTCATTCGGTAAGAAAGATTGAGCAAAGATGTCCATGCAGGCATACCTAGGATAGTTTAGGTTTATATTTCACCCAGACAAAACATAAAATAAAACAAATTAAGAAATAACAAAGAGTTAAATGAATAGAAACAAAAAATTAGGAAAAAATTGACTATACAGACATATACATAAAGGATTACTGAAAAAAGAACCCTCCAATGTAAACTAAACAAGAAATACTGTATGTCTCTTGCATGATGATAATTGCATTCAGTCTTATAGGAATAGGCACTGTGCTACAAGCCGGAAGATCGCCGGTTCAATTCCTGATGAGGTCATTGGAATTTTTTCAATTGACCTAATCCTTCCAGCCGCACTAGGTCCTAGGTTGACTCAGCTTCTAACAGAAATGAGTACCAGGAATTCATTAAATAATTTTCCTGGGGAGTAAAGTGCGGCCGACACGTAAGGCTGACAACTTTACCGCCATCTGTGAGCCGATTGTCTAGATAATGTGGGACCCTCAACGTGTCACAACCCTATGGGCCTTCACGGCGTGTTACAGGGATAGCTTCACTTTTTTACTACTTTTACTTATAGGATATTAGAATGTTACTTATTATATTATAAGACCAAGTTATTGGTACCAACTGCAATATATTGCCTCTGTCTGCTTCAGGAACTTCTTAAGTTGAACCAGTCTTTGAAATCAATTTATAATGATCGCCAAGTCGATGTTTCTGGAACATGTAGTAGAATAGGTGACAGGAAATGATTAAGGAAGACGATGTCGAAGAAACAGAATGAAAGAAATAGAAGGCTTGATGAAATTGGATAAAAAACAGAAAAATAAGAATGAAATGGGGAGGAGTTAGAAGGGAAAGTTTTATCTCTCGGAAAGCAGAATTCTTTTTTATTTTCATCGTGTCATCAAAAATCGTTTTGACTTCCAGATCTTAGCGTAAGAATCTGGAGCGGTGCCAGGTGAATGCCTCAGTTTGCTTTTGGACTGTTTCCTTCATTGCCATGAACTTAGAAATGTAGAGTTTGTGTGCGTAGGGAACGTTATGAGAAAGGCATGTGACGCAGTTTGGTCGTTAGGACCTGTCTGACCTGGAGTATAACAAATGAAGAAGTAAAGGAACATGGGAAATTTCAGAGATGTTATTTACCTTGTTTTTTAAATGCATGCGCAAAACAATCACCCCATATTGTAGCGAAGCTGTTATGCTATTGTCTTAAGGTACAAAATGCCCTAGACTTAAAACAAGAAAGAAAATTGTGTCCCTAACTTTGGACTTATAAAGATGCCTATAAAAAACAAACTCCGTGGACTGTAGTCCGCAAGCGAACTATACTGACTGAGCGACCGCCGCTTGTCGCCGAAGTTAGTGCCAACTTTTGCGGATAGAGGGTGTCACGTGGTCAGCGCACCAGTTCCCCACGGACGTTAATCTCGGTTTTCTAGACCGGAGCCGCTACTTTTCCATTCAAGTAGCTCATCAATTATCCTCACGAGGCTGAGTGAACCCCGTTCCAGACTCACTACTTCTCAGAAAATCTGGTAGCGCCGGGAATCGAACCCCAGCATCTGGATCTGTAGCCAGGAACTTTGACATCTAGACCACAGAGGCGGTCAAAGATGCCTATCATTTTANCCCTGAATTACAAACCTGATTAGGTCCAGCAGTGCGTTAATATTACTTTTTATTTCGGAGATGGGGTGGGGAGGTTCTTCGAATCTGAAGGAAGTGTGTTTTTGCCGAAGTGACCTGCAGATACTTTTAATGTAAGTACTGTGGTGTGTCATGCATTCGGGTACACGAAATCACAAGAAAGAAAAAAAGAATAAAAGAAATAAACGTTAGTGGATGCGAAAAAAGAAAACATAACATATAGGAATGATGAAAGAGTTAAGAAATCAGGAAAAATAAAGAAAGAAAGGGAGAAATGAAGTAAAGAAAAACAAAAAAGGATAGAAGAAAGAATGAGGAACATATATTGAACATAAAATAGGGCGGGAACTGAAATGAAGGAGACGAAAAGCAAACCATGTTTAGGACTTAAACATAATTCTGTGTTCAAGAACACAGTTAGGAAGTAACATAAAAGTATAAGTTACGGAGCAAAGACGCATGTCCGAGTTCAGAATATATCCATTTAGATACGGATAAGAGATTTAAAAGAATACGTAGCGAAGAAACTGCAGACAAAATAATGTGAACAGCCGAGATAAAATAGACATTTATAATATTTAAGTTTTTTTAGACAAGATAAGAAGTACTGAGAAACACTGAAATGGTTACAGAGCCGCAGTGGCGAGCAGGGCAGGGCGCATAGGAATAATATTGTAACGTGGAAGGCTAAAGCGTTGCTAAGCAACCGCTCGGTAAACAACCTCAACAATAAGGAAATTGTTTTCTTGAAAAGCTAATAGTTGCTCATTCATTCATATAATTTCCCTCGTTTCGTGGAAACGTAATTCTCATTACTGTGTTCAAATGAGAAAATTTCTGGTCACTATTCTGAGTAAGTTTAATGCAGTCCACATTTCTCACGTATAAGGGGGGGGGCGTGCGCTTGACGAAAATAACCGGTTCTGGATCGGATGAATGGATTTATTGGTGTTCCTTTACAATTACATGAAATAACGTCTTGAACACTTCAACTGTTAAGCTGCCTTTGAATTCTCTTCGACTGACGGCTTCTCAGCTGCGAATGAATGTCTCACAAACTGCTTTGCTTTTTTTTTAACATGCATAATGGGGGGGGGGTCCAGCTGAGTCCACTCGGTACGACGGCCACTGATTGGCCTATTGTACCTGCACCGGGTGATAATGATGATGGAGAAGTTACTGGAATGAAGATTGGAAGGGGAAACCGAAGTACTCGGAGAAAACCTGCCCCAGCGACAATTTGTCTACCGTAAATCCCACTTGACCAGACCCGGGCTCGAACCTGGGCTACCGCGGTGGGAAGCCAGTGACTAACCGCTTGAGTTGTGGCGCGGCCCGGGTCTGATGAAGTGGGTTTTGCGGTAGACAAAGTGGCTCTGGGGCAGGTTTTCTCAGAGTACTTCGGTTTCCCCTGCCAATCTTCAGTCCACCAGTTACTCCACAATCACCCTCACCTATCATCTGGGGCCGGTACAATAGGCCAGTAGTGGCCGCAGTACAAGGGACTTAGTCCCACCCCACTAGCAATAAAAAACGCTTGTGTTATGGCTCGGCCACAACTGCTCTGCTTGGTAACACGATGAATCTTGAAGAGTCTCTAGCCTCTCGAACTCTGGAACTTTCTCACACTTATTTCGCACTTACATGAACGATGTATGTCTCCCGAAAGCACACTAATGCATTTGTCCCGAACTCTTAGTCTGAGTCACTTTTACTTCCTTGTCGCGTCGAGTCGAGTCGAGTCGAGACTTATGTTACGATCGACGGTCAGTCGGCCAGTCTGTCTTGGAATAAAGCACCCATCTGGAGCTTACGACCAGATTTTTATTACTGTCAGACAGTTGCGGGTTTGTTGATTTGGGGCGCTCTATCTGACGAGAGGACGGGTCTGTTAATAAATATTTTATTAATCGATTAAATACCGGATCATTACGTGCTTCACTCTGTAGGAGATAACCATTTCACTACTTCCATGATATATATACAGTGTCCGTCTTGCAGTGCACCCACTTTCACCTGTCACTTCACAACATGTTTCGGCAACATAGTGCCATCATCAGGTGCTCCATTTACACTAATTTATTGCATTGCATGCCATTATGTCAATGTAAAATTATTTAAAATATATTTTAAAATATTCGTCAGTTATAATAAATTTATTGTATACTAAAATGTTGTTAAGCAGTCTGCTTGACCGTGTCTCACGGTGTTGTCGCTTGCAGATTTACTTATACTTCTTCAACCCTGAAGATGGGGGCGATACGTTCCTCCGAAACGTCGGTTAACACCACATATACACGGTGCCAAATCCCAGAAGACTGCTTTCTTCATAGTCACCGCCGTGAAAGCCTCAAATCTTACACAATGTTTTACCTCTCCCGGGAAGCGAACTCCGGCCGTTAAACTCGTCGTTATGCCGACTTAGCTATCTCGTTTCTTCCAAAATGAATGGTTCTCCAACCGAAATTGAATAAACTTCGCACCCCTAGTGAGGTCTGTCGTGTATCGATTCCTCTTCCGGCGAACCGTATCAGACTGAGGTTGGGTAGTAAAACGTCGTGAAGAAACAAGCATTTCTATCTCAGAACGCATTTTAATCACTCAGTTTCTTTCCCTATAGCTGGATGGGGCTTGTGACTACTTTTTGCTGCTCCTAGATATATGCAGATCGCATCACGTCACCGGGGAAACGAATGATTGTTCGGAGACAGCTTTGTTTTTGCCTGCTCCCTTTCTTACATCTCTTATTCACGGAGTCTTTAGGACCAGACAGGACATTTCTAATCAGGACTCGTGACAGTTCAAAGGACGAGAGAGCAGTAATGTCGCTGATCAAGAAAGATACATTCCTCTGAGGTCTAGTAACGTCAACTATACTTCAATGTGTAAGTTAGTTGAATTCGTAAAGAAGAAATTAAAGAGCCCCATCTTGTTTATAGACCTTACATCTTCCCTCAGTAATTAGGATTCAGTTTGCATTATGGCTTCTCTAAGGTAGGCCGCACACCGGTATGCGTCAAAGACATGTAACAGTCAGAACACGACGTCTGCGACATGACGCAAAGAAAGGAACACAGTTGAATAGAATGAGATTATGAAAACCGCCGCACACCGGTCTGAGTCATGATGCTGAAGAATCACAAATGAAGCAAGATTGCGTCTTTTGTCTCATGTCTTGATGCTTGCCTTGACGCAGTTGGTGTGCGGCCGCCCTAATGCTTTGTTGTTCGTGTGTCAGAAACATGAGTAATGGCTGCTAGGGCACAAAATCAATGCAACAGATTTGTTGATATTGGAAAGGAAATCTGTAATGAACACGATATGCTACAGAAGGTTTATTGAGATGGATTTTTTTTCCTTGGTACTACAGCCCCAGTGGGCCTAGACCGGCCTAGACCTACCTCCATGAACTTCTCCGTTCACTTAGGTTTTTCTAGATCTTACACATTCGGTATGACTCCTTGGGCGGGTGATCAGCTCGTCGCAAGGCCTCTACCTGTAGACAAACACAGAAAAACGCACACACACAAACTAAACATCCATGCCCTGAGTGGGATTCGAACCCACGATCCCGGTTTCCAAGCGAGCGAAGACAGTGCATGCCTTAGACCGCTCGGCTACCGTGACCGGCACTGAGAGGGAATAACAAATCTCAAACAATTTTTAATGTGTGTTTGGCTATTTCGAGAAGAGATAGAAGACATTAGCAACGAGAGATCGGTCGTCAAAGAATTTTAAAAAATAGAACTGTATATGAAAAATGATGATTGAAGTATTGAGAAATGAACATTGTTTGACTCAGCGGAAAGTAACACAACGTCTGCCACAGGAACTGAATATGGAAAGGAAATTGAGAGGTTGATTTTGAGGAACTGATGAGTATACAGAGGAGGAACTTGGCGGGGGGGAAAAGCTACGATGTTGCAAATTCGCTGCGATACTTCAGCAAGATTGTTAGACTAGGACGATTTTTTTAAAATAAAAATGTGACTGACGATAAGAGTTTGGTCCCAACGGTAGGTACAATACATATATATATATGTAAGATTTGAGGGTTTCACGCCGGTGACTATGAAGAAAGCAGTCTTCTAGGATGTGGCACCGTGTAGATGTGGTGTTAACCGACGTTCCTCCGAAACGTCGGTTAACACCACATCTACACGGTACCACATCCCAGAAGACTGCTTTCTTCAATACATATATACATTTTCAAAATCCTCATCGTAACATCCACAGACGGTAATCAAAACGGTCACAGGCTAAAATAAAAAATCAATTCTATGCTAATCTGTTTTCTTCATGTCGGAGACAAAATGGGAGACCCGGGCGTGGAGAAAACTGGTATCAATGCCGCTCCTATTACCGCTTTAAATACATCATCATCGAAATATATTCAGAGTACTGAATTCAATTGAAATGAAGGCTGACCATAGAGACGACGCGGAAGACGCCACCGAGCGTCAGCAACATGAAGTGCCGTCCAGACAGGCAAAGGGCAATAGAGTATGGATACCGACATGCTGCACCTGCAAGTTGGTGTGAGGGCGGTCACCTGCACAAGGAATTCCCGGAAAAGGGCAATACAGTACAGATACCGACATGCTGCATCTGCAAGTTGGTGTGAGGGCGGTCACCTGCACAAGGAATTCCCGGAAAAGGGCAATACAGTATAGATACCGACATGCTGCATCTGCAAGTTGGTGTGAGGGCGGTCATCTGCACTAGGAATGCCCGGAAAAGGGCAATACAGTACAGATACCGACATGCTGCATCTGCAAGTTGGTGTGAGGGCGGTCACCTGCACAAGGAATGCCCGGAAAAGGGCAATACAGTACAGATACCGACATGCTGCATCTGCAAGTTGGTGTGAGGGCGGTCACCTGCACAAGGAATGCCCGGAAAAGGGCAATACAGTACAGATACCGACATGCTGCATCTGCAAGTTGGTGTGAGGGCGGTCACCTGCACAAGGAATGCCCGGAAAAGGGCAATACAGTACAGATACCGACATGCTGCATCTGCAAGTTGGTGTGAGGGCGGTCACCTGCACAAGGAATGCCCGGAAAAGGGCAATACAGTACAGATACCGACATGCTGCATCTGCAAGTTGGTGTGAGGGCGGTCACCTGCACAAGGAATGCCCGGAAAAGGGCAATACAGTACAGATACCGACATGCTGCATCTGCAAGTTGGTGTGAGGGCGGTCACCTGCACAAGGAATGCCCGGAAAAGGGCAATACAGTACAGATACCGACATGCTGCATCTGCAAGTTGGTGTGAGGGCGGTCACCTGCACAAGGAATGCCCGGAAAAGGGCAATACAGTACAGATACCGACATGCTGCATCTGCAAGTTGGTGTGAGGGCGGTCACCTGCACAAGGAATGCCCGGAAAAGGGCAATACAGTACAGATACCGACATGCTGCATCTGCAAGTTGGTGTGAGGGCGGTCACCTGCACAAGGAATGCCCGGAAAAGGGCAATACAGTACAGATACCGACATGCTGCATCTGCAAGTTGGTGTGAGGGCGGTCACCTGCACAAGGAATGCCCGGAAAAGGGCAATACAGTACAGATACCGACATGCTGCATCTGCAAGTTGGTGTGAGGGCGGTCACCTGCACAAGGAATGCCCGGAAAAGGGCAATACAGTACAGATACCGACATGCTGCATCTGCAAGTTGGTGTGAGGGCGGTCACCTGCACAAGGAATGCCCGGAAAAGGGCAATACAGTACAGATACCGACATGCTGCATCTGCAAGTTGGTGTGAGGGCGGTCACCTGCACAAGGAATGCCCGGAAAAGGGCAATACAGTACAGATACCGACATGCTGCATCTGCAAGTTGGTGTGAGGGCGGTCACCTGCACAAGGAATGCCCGGAAAAGGGCAATACAGTACAGATACCGACATGCTGCATCTGCAAGTTGGTGTGAGGGCGGTCACCTGCACAAGGAATGCCCGGAAAAGGGCAATACAGTACAGATACCGACATGCTGCATCTGCAAGTTGGTGTGAGGGCGGTCACCTGCACAAGGAATGCCCGGAAAAGGGCAATACAGTACAGATACCGACATGCTGCATCTGCAAGTTGGTGTGAGGGCGGTCACCTGCACAAGGAATGCCCGGAAAAGGGCAATACAGTACAGATACCGACATGCTGCATCTGCAAGTTGGTGTGAGGGCGGTCACCTGCACAAGGAATGCCCGGAAAAGGGCAATACAGTACAGATACCGACATGCTGCATCTGCAAGTTGGTGTGAGGGCGGTCACCTGCACAAGGAATGCCCGGAAAAGGGCAATACAATACAGATACAGACATGCTGCATCTGCAAGTTGGTGTGAGGGCGGTCACCTGCACAAGGAATGCCCGGAAAAGGACAATACAGTACAGATACCGACATGCTGCATCTGCAAGTTGGTGGACGGAGAGGAACCTCAACCTTCCAACTATCGAGGCTGCAGGGACTCGAAGGAAGAGATGCGAAAGAGAAAGTCGCAGAGAGAGCCCAAGACTACAAGGGGAAGGGTCTACTCTTCCAGCTACACCACCCCAACAGTGTCCTTCGCCGCGGCGCTACGCAGCAACAGCCTCAGTTGTGCAGACCTGCTCCGCCATCGCCCTTGAGGAAAAACCAACGGAAAGTACCAAGTCAGTCAGTTCAGGCTCCTAATGCAAAACAGTTCGTCTCTGAACAACATGTCCACAGCAGATCATGACACAGCTCATTGGAGCCGAACCTGAAGAAGACAGAATACTGGCCGTCACAAACATTTTATTAAAACTCATGAAGGAAAGTGACCGCCAGATTTCATAGGCGGTAAATATGACTGCGCTGGCGAGAACCGGAACCAATTGTAAACGATAGACCTGTTCTCTCGTCAGAGAGGGCGCCCCACATCAATAAACCCGCAACTGTCTGAGAGTAACAAGAATCTGGTCAGACTGACCGACTGACCGACTGACTATCAGTCGTAACATTTCTTTAACTCTGACTTTGGCTTATTGCCGTTAGAGAACTGCTTCGGTTTAGTAGTCGTGAGGTGTTGTTGTTAGAAGCTTGTAACTGAGGCCGTGGACAGCTGGAGAACCTAGATGAGGGGAACGTCTGCTGTTGGAAGCCGTTACCAAGCAACGGGAGTGAAGACGTGCCTGTGTACATTAATGCGTGTGCGTAAAAGTGGAGTGTAAAGTGTAGTCACGGGCTGTATCAACGAGTGCAATAAATCCGGTCATCCATCTAAAACTCCTCTATAGTCACACACCGTCACGTGACAATACGCAGTCTTTCCAGAAAGTAATAGCGTCCTCTTCTTTTCTTCGATTGCACCTTGCTCCCCCCTCCACCACCCTCCTACTTTACGATTCAATTTCCTCGTAATGCCCGTTTTACTCTGTCTTTCCCTTTATTTCCGATTGTGTCCTGCTCGCCGTTGCGAATGTTCCAACTTGTATTATGCAAGTCAAAAACATTCGTCTATACAGTTGGCTCATGGTCGCTTTCTTCTGCATTTTCTGTCTGTAATATACTGACTTGCCTGACGAATTGATTTTGTGGATTAGTTCATTTCTCAAGTTATAAGTACAATTGCAATAGAAGTGGCATTGCTAAAGTTGACGTAAGTAGTTGGGGTTTTGTGTACAAATCATTGGCGCCCGTGGTATATTTTTCTGGCGCCCTCCGTAACCACATATAATTGAGCTGATTTTTAATATTAATTCAAATTGTAAGACAAGAGACATTTTTGAACGTCTGAGTACTGTTAAATAATTTCGAAAAATTTTATTATTATTATTGTTTATTATTATTATTATTATTATTATTATTATTAGAAGTAGTAGTAGTAGTAGTAGTGGTAGTACTAGTAGTAGTGTGTGGTGGTGCCCGCACCTCCATAGGCATCAGTGAATTTTGCCCAAGTACATAAGAATGCTGGACAGCACTGACCTATACTATAAATAAACGTAATATAAAATTCTTCCAAAGAGCTCGGAAAATGACGGTTGCACAGAAAATTTTGGCCCTTAGGCGGCGTTTTATACTTGTATGCGTGTGGCTCAGTTCGAAACTCGGCTACGATGCCGGATAGCCTATTGTTTTACGTGATTTTCCTCAGTCCCTACAGGCAAATACAGGTAAAGTACCTCGAATAGACCACTTCCGCTTCCTTCCAAATCCTTTCCAATTCATCAATCATCTTATCAAACCGCCGTTAAATAACACAAAAAAGGGTTAATGTTTTCTGGTATATGACATTTATGAGTCATCCCAGGCGACAGTAATATTCATGTGGCACTTCGAACTCTGAAGGCGGTTATTATGAAGATTATTGCCTTCTGTGAGTTGTGACAGCGTGTAGTTTTGTTGATGTTTACCAAAGTTTCGGAGAAGACGCTGCTTCCATCATTAGGATAGATCAAGCGGTCTTCACTCTCACCATTGTGAGACACTCAAATCTCACAATTCAACAAATGCTGATGACAGTTGATATACGGAGGAGGGTATAATATTAAAGTTATTGGAAGGCAATCATTCTAAGATAATATAATATTTTATGAATCTAAAAAGAATACAATGTACAATATACTGGCGTATGAAATGAAATATGGATCTCACCGGGGTCCACCAATTTTACTTCAAATATTTTTGTTCTATTAAATATTTGGCGAAATAACCAACTAATTGCAAGCAGCCAGATCATTGTTAAGAAAACAAATGTCGGCGGCCAAGTTTACAATGTTCACAAAGGAACCGAATTATTATTAATACTAGTACCACCAGTAGCAGTAGTAGTGGCAGTAGTAGTAGTAGTAGTAGTAGTAGTAGTAATAAAAAGTATTTTTAATAAAGGTAATATTTTTTAAGATATATATATTTTTTCGTTTATCAGATCGAGAAGAATTGGTTAGCTGATGTATGTATCAGTTGCAGGAGAGACGAAAAATGCATACAATTTTTTTTTGGGGGGGGAAATCAGAATGAAAGGAGGTCAGTTAGAAGATCTAGACGTAGATGGAAGGATAATGTTGAAACTGACTTCAAAGAAATGGAGTGTGACGGATTTAACAGAAGGACGTCTTTTAGAACAGGGTAATGAATTCTCGGGGTTCATAAAAGGCGAAGATTTTCTTGACTAGGGAATGACCAGTAGCAGTTAGACCCCAAACATCATCATCATCATCATCATCATCATCACTGGCACGACAGCCCTTTGTGAGCCCTGGTTTCCTCAGGATTGCTCGCTATTCTTCTCCATTCGATGCCACATTCCTCCAGTTCTTTACACCCAAAATTCTTATGTCCTGCCACACACATTCTTCCCATCTCAATCTTGGTCTTCCCACTCTCCTATTTCCTTCTGGTTTAGTATTAAGTATTTTCTTAATCGTTCTATTCTCACTGACACCTATTATGTGTCCAGCCCATTCAAGCCTTTCACCTTTATAAACCCAATAATAGACCCAAACAAGTAAAAGATTTTTCTCTCCTCTTGCTCCCAATTTGGAACATAGGGCTGATTTCTCAGTTTCATGATCATTTTACAGATGTTAGGACTCCTTGGACTGGTAATCAGCTCCTAGCAAGGCCTCTACCTAAACACAGAATAAACGCATACACATACCAAACATTCATGCCATGTGTGGGATTCGAACCCACGATCACGGGTTCCGAGCGAGCGAAGACAGTTCATGCCTTAGACCGCTCGGCTACCGTGATCGGCAGTGCATAAGAATAATATATAAGAATTCAGTTCGTACCTCACAGGAAACATATCCGAACCCACGATCCCGGCTTCCGGCGAGCGAAGACAGTACATGCCTCAGACCGCTCGCCTACCGTGACCGGCAAACATGGAGAAGAGCGGAAATGAAATATAGTCATGGGTCTCGACGAGGCCCGAAACCAAGAATGAGTGTGCTGGCGAGGACCAACAGCCATTTACTGGACTGAAGTCGACTGGACTAGGTGATCGACTATTAGATTCTCATGAAAATATTCTGCTCCATGATTTAATTATATTTAATTTTTTTATTGATAGTGGGGTGGGACTAAGTCCCTTGTACTGCGGCCACTTCTGGCCTACTGTACCAGCCCCAGATGATAGGTGAGGGTGATTTTGGAGCAATTGGTGGAATGAAGATTGGCAGGGGAAACCGAAGAACTCGGAGAAAACCTGCTCAGCGCCACCTTGTCCACCATAAATCCCACTTGACCAGGCCCAGGATCGAACCCGGGCAGCTGCGGTGGGAAGCCAGCGACTAACCGCTTGAACTATGGCGCGGCCATTATAGTATTTAATTTAGTGTGAATATTGCTGCCGGGCATTTATCACTAATTTCTTATTCGAAGATTCCCGATTTAAAATCTCATATGGAGACCATTTTTTGTTTTTTAGGTTTGTCTTGATTATTCGCAGCTTTTCCTTCACGTAAATGTTTTATAGTTGCTTCAATACAGACCATAGAAACTTGCTTTCTAATTTATAGATCATCTTTCTTCCTTTCTTTCAATGTGATAAATCCTAATGAAAATCATTTACAATATGCAAAATTATGAAACGCGCTGAAGTAGTTTAGGAGTCGTCACATCTTACCTAAGATCATAAATCAATGTTAGAAATAATTTGATGTAATGACAAACAGTATGGTAATTACTAAACGCGCTAAAAGCAGTGAGGGTTGAATTTTACGTGATCTGTGTTGATAAATCACGTGACGTTATAAAGGATCATGGGAAGAGTAAGGCATCAATCAAAATAAAATCTAAGACAAGATCTACGCAAATTGTGGAACGCCCGTAAAGTAGTATGGAGACCTTAGACACGTTTGTTTTGTAACTCAGTGTAATTATGAATCCCACTGTAAAGAACAAAAATTCCTGAGAGCTTTAATGTAAGGAGATAGATAGCGTATGTTATGAAACGCGCTGAACACGAAATAGGTCTATTTGATATTTATTGTCGCTAGTGAGGGCGGAGAGACAGGTAGTTACAATCTGATGTCGATATGCATGACCTGTAATGACAATATTCAAGTCACCCTGGAATCGATTCTCGAACGGCAGTGACGTCACTTCCAGTTGTCAGCTGTTCGCCCCAGTTGGAGGGAATTGGCCGTGTTTGTTGTGTTTCTCTGTTTTTTTGTTTATTTTATGACAGTGACGTACGTGTTTTGTTTTATGATCAGTAATTATAGTGAGTTATCAATTCGTTATAATTAAATGTGGTCGAGAGCTTTTGGGAGATTTGTAAGGTAACTTTTTTGTTCATTATAATAACCCATTTCATACGTAAGTACAGGACGAAATAAAATTTCACTTGTATGATTTGTTATTACTCTTAAAACAGTTTGTTAACCGGTTTTATGATCATAATAATGTAGTATACAAAATATTCTGAAGTCTTGTATTGTTTCATAACCTACACAATTTGCTGAAATATTTCGTTGCTTTTCAAAATAATTATCTTCTCATCGGCTCACCATGGCTTAATAACTTTTCGTATGACATTTAATTATATCATATAAACCTTCGGTAAAATTACTGATAAATTCCAAATTTTTAGTAATTTTTCCAAGCGGGTTACCTTAATGGTAACGCTTTAGACACTTATTCGGCGGGTGCTCGGTTCGAATCCTGGGGGAGACGTAGGCTGTCCTGTGTTTATTAGTGATTTTCCCCGGTCCCTCCAGGAAACTGCCGGGTTAGTACTTTGATTAGGCCACGACCGCTTCCTTCCACATCCTTTTGAATTCACAACTGATCATTCATATCCTTTGACGCTATATTCTATATAAATACAGCGCTCATAATGACCCAACGGAAGAAGATCCGTAATTTTGTAAACAAAGTGTAACAGCCAATAGCAAGCACAGTTTTCACTTTATCCAATTTATAATAATCCATTATTAAACAACTTCGACCGTTGCAGTGCTCTTGTTTTTTAATTGTAGCTACTGGGTTCGAGTCCTTGTCCGGAGGCCGGCTATGCTAACCCATCATTTTTTTGTTTTCTTCAAGACCTCGAAACAATCACCAGCATGGTACACTAAAACAGCNTACCCCTCAGGAATGCAGTGCGTACCCATTACAAAGAGCTGTTCAGAAAAATAATCTCTGTTTATTTTGGAAATCATAGGAATAGCATAAATACACTCTCTCAGTAATATTCAGATTTACTGAATGTTAAACTGAACATTCATTATAGGTATGGGCCCTATGGGCCTTCATGGCCTATTACAGGGATAGCTTTAATTTACTTACTTTACTTACCAAAATGGGGCGCTAATTTCCTTCTTGTTAAAACTAGGAGACAGCATAATATTTTCTTAATTACCGAATGGTGGTATGCATGTGGGAAGATTTCAAATAAACCAACGATTTGTACACAAACCCCAACTACTTAGGTCAACTTTAGCAATGCCACTTCTATGGGAATTGTGCTTATAACTTGAGAAATGAATTAATCCACAAAATCAATTCGTCAGGCAAGTCAGTATATTACAGACAGAAAATGCAGAAGAAAGCGACCATGAGCCAAGTGTATAGACTCTATGATCGCTTTCTTCTGCATTTTCTGTCTGTAATATACTGACTTGCCTGACGAAATGATTTTGTGGATTAATTCATTTCTCAAGTTATAAGCACAATTCCCATAGAAGTGGCATTGCTAAAGTTGACCTAAGTAGTTGGGGTTTGTGTACAAATCGTTGGTTTATTTGAAATCTTCCCACATGCATACCACCATTCGGTAATTAAGAAAATATTATGCTGTCTCCTAGTTTTAACAAGAAGGAAATTAGCGCCCCATTTTGGTAAGTAAAGTAAGTAAATTAAAGCTATCCCTGTAATAGGCCATGAAGGCCCATAGGGCCCATACCTATAATGAATGTTCAGTTTAACATTCAGTAAATCTGAATATTACTGAGAGAGTGTATTTATGCTATTCCTATGATTTCCAAAATAAACAGAGATTATTTTTCTGAACAGCTCTTTGTAATGGGTACGCACTGCATTCCTGAGGGGTAGAAACCAAATTTCTACAAATTATTTTGTTGAACTTCATGTCTAATGCCGAGAAAAATGGTAAAGCGACGTTTAATTTGTGTGTTCTGGGTGTGCCGGCTCGAATCTTAGCTAGAACACCTGCCTACTAGCTGAAGTTAATCTGGTTTTCCTTGCTTCCTCTAGGCAAATGCTGTTATTGTGCCTCAAGTTAGACCACGACCACTTCCTTCTGCTTGTTCTCAATTTCATTAGTTGTTAATCGTTCTGTCTTTGGGCGCCGTATAGCGCCAGCCTGGGACACTCGCAGCCTCATTAAGTAAACTGTAAGCAAGCAAATAAATTTATCTCAGATCACCATATTTATAATTACTTAATTCCATTAAACTAAATTTTACATTATTTCCACTTAATAATTTTTTAAGAAGACGCTGCTTCTCTAAAACACAGAGTCGTTTTTAAGCCTTAGTTTTAACGGTTGGCAGAGTGTTACGTGGGTGTGAAATGCTCCAGTAGTGGTATGCTGACGAATGAGATTGGAATGTTTGGAGGTAAGGATTGTGAAGGAGATGATTGTGGCATATCTGAAGATAGTCGCCGGGCATTTGAGACCAAGACGTAGGTGGATGGACTATATTAAAAAGGATCTTGGAGAAATAGGATGGAATGGTATGGATTGGATTGATCTGGCTCAGGATAGGGACCAGTGGAGTCCTGTTGTGAACACGGTAATTAAACCTTCGGGTTCCATAAAATGCTGGAAGTTCTTCAGTGGCTGCAAAATTGGAAACTTCTCAAGAAGGGCTCAGCTCTATGAGTGAGTGAGAGCCAGAAACTTGGCTGAAGAGACGGAGCACATCCCACAAATTTCTGGTTATAGTCATTAAACCACCCAAGGATCATAAAGAGTGTCTGTCGAATACTAGACGCTACATTGTCACTCTACCAGTAACGTACACAACATCCGGTTTGGCTCTTCTATTGTCGCCCAACAATAGCTGAACTCTTGTGAATACATTACTTGTAGAAGAGTTTTCTCTTCTGGAACATAACACCGTATGGTCCGTTGAAAGTCAACCTACGTTTCTGAGAAACATATCGCCTCTTAGAAGAGCTTTGCTTTGTACCTCTTTCACGCAGATTTTTTGCTTGGTTCGACCCTGAAGATGGAAACATGTTCCTCAGAAACATCTGTAACTTTCAAGGGGCTACACGGCGTTATATTCCAGGAGGTAGAGCTTAGAGACACTGCTATGAGAGCTCTGAAGTCCTCTCTACTCGTAGGTCTCTTATTGCTTTGAAAATTGTATATTGCTTTGTCTGCTTATTCTTGCAACTTAGTTTCTGTGACTAGGGCCGGTATTCAGGCCGCGCCATAGCTCAAGCGGTTAGTCTCTGGCTTCCCACCGCGGCGGCCCGAGTTCATCCCGGGTCTGGTCAAGTGAGATTTGTGGTGGATAAAGTGGCACTGGGGAAAGTTTTCTCCGAGTACTTCGGTTTCCCCTGCCAATCTTCATTCCACCAATTTCTCCACAATCACCCTCACTTATCATCTGGGGCTGGTACAATAGGCCAGAAGTGGCCGCAGTGCAAGGGACTTAGTCCCACCCAACTAGCAACAAAGGAAAATGCTCGTATTTGTATGTTGATTGAGTCGAATTGGAGACCTTAGAAGTCCATATGCATAGCATAGAAAAAGCATAGACTTGGACTAAATATTTGTTCGACCTCAGTGACCATCAAAACCCACACCACGTCTTAATGTGAACCATCCAGAACTTTCAGTGTTATGGCCCCCGCTGCAAGTTACCGCCCCACCTTACTCTCTCTGACAAGGCAGAGCAATGTTCCATATCTCGTCTCCTTTCCTAGGAAAGTGGCCTCGTATAGAATAACAGTCTTCATTCTTCTGAAGCTATATGATATACAAGGCGGTGAGGCAAACGTGAAATGTAATTTCTCGAGTTGGGGTTCTGAAAGATATTTAATGTCCCCGTTCGGATCCATTTCTCGGAATCTGATCCTTTTTCTGTCCCATGAACCAATATCATACATCGTACCATTAAGCCCACAATGGACATAACACTGGGGGAAGTCCCGATCTCAAACTGTAGCAGCATAAAGCGGCAGATACATTAGGTCACTGGCTCATTGGTTGACTCAGTTAACTGAAATTCCTCGCCGATACTTATTCACATGCTTAACCGTTTGAACTATTAACTTATTTACGAATAATTTAACGAAGATGTCAGTACCTCAGATTATATAGCGTTAAATTATGGAATGATTAGGCACGCGGTAGCGTAATTTGTTGAGGCACTATGCTGCAAGCCGGTTCGATACCCGATGAGGTCATTGGATATTTTTTAATTTCCCTAATCCATCCAGCCGCGCTATGGCCCTGAGGTCGACTCAGCCTCTAACAGAAATGAGTACCAGAAATATTCCCTGGGGGTAAGAGCGGCCGGCGTATAAGGCTGACAACCTTGTCGCCATCTCTGAGCCGATTGTCTAGAAAATGCGGGAGCCTCGACGTCTCAAACTCCTATGGATCTTCACGGCCTGTTACAGGGATAGCTTTACCTTTTTTTAATTATTAATTAATTGAAAAATTATGATAGGGAACGGTTGTGACCTAATTTGGTATGTCACCCTGAAATTGTCCTGAGGAACTGAGGAAATCCACAAATAACATCAGAATAGTGCATATCTCCGTCGATATTCGAACCAGGCATCTTCCGAACACATGACAGCACCGTTGCCGTTTGAGCTAACCTTTTCCATTTTGAAGCATGAAGTTCTTCTGAACAATACTTAAAATTCAGTTCCTAACTCTCAGATAGCATATAACGTCTGTAACAAAGAGCTGTTTAGGGATGTAATCACTGGTTACTCTGAGAGGAAACCCGTGTCGATCCCTGGGCAAATGCAGTGTTGTTGAATGTTAAAGCAGGTGGCACATATACAGAGCATCCTGACACATTCAATCTGCTAAGGTTATATTGTGCCTTTCATATGTGCATGGTCCAACTTAATTGGGTATACATACATTCTCTAGCTCATACTGCATGTGGGCTCTGTTTAGTGTCTCATTTTTGCGAAACATTCTCAGTGATTAAATTAAATTCCTTCCTTCCCCTCGGCGCTACAGCTCAAGGCGAGCTTTGCCCTCCTGAACAATCTGCCTCCATTCTTCTCTGTTCTTCATCTTCCCTTCCCACCTTTTCACTTTCTTGCTTCATCACTGATGTCGATTTGCATGTGATCCATCCATTCGAGGCTGATTATCTGGTTTCTGTACAATTTAGTTTTTACGGTGTGAGGTTGTTTGCCTCACGCCCAACACCAAACCTGGAGGACCAGGGTATCCCTCTTCATCTGGCTCCTACCCCTTGACCTGTCCTGCATGGGTGACCCTACCAGCAGCTACGCTACCGCCGGCATAGCTCTCAGGGTCTCAGGAACGCTCAAACCCTATCACCACGATAAGGTGGATACACCATCGGTGAGGATTCAATTAAATTAGTGTCAGTTTATTGTGCTCAGGCTCGAAGTCGAGTAATTCTTTCGTTGATGTGTATTGGGTCTTTGAAAACCATTGCTTGTTTCTCATCGCTTCTTCTTGATCCTGACTCGTTACGTGTCAACCGTTCTTGACTAGCTATATTTCAGCATCCTGTTGCACTGTGTAGATCTGACTTAGGAGTTTCTGTCTAATTGCAACGTCGTTCCTCTTTCCTTTATCAGACACTCTTTCACTACATGTTTCGGCCTAAATGACCATCTTCAGGTGTACAGGGTGCAGTTTTTGCTGCGGTTTTCCTTTCCTCTTGCTGTTGATCATTTATGCCGAAGCATGTAGTGTCTAGTAAAGGAACAAGGAACTACGTTGTACTTAGACGGCGCACAAACCCATAAGTTAAAAAAATACGCCTAATAAGGAGGCAGTATTTCTCCGTCTCTAACAGTGCCTAAACCGGTGAACAGATTCTTTTAATTAGCCATGGAAAACTATCACTAAGCGCTTTTAACACAACTTAGATTTTCAGTATATTATTTTTTTTCCCCTTGGCACTACAGTCCCAGTGGGCCTAGGCCTACCTCCATGAACTTCTCCGTTCACTTCGGTTTTTCTAGATCTTACACATTCGGTAGGACTCCTTGGGCGGGTGATCAGCTCGCCGCAAGGCCTCTTACTTGTACACAAACACAGATAAACGCACACACACAAACTAAACATCCATGCCCTGCCTGGGATTTGAACCCACGATCCCGGTTTCCAAGCGAGCGAAGACAGTACATGTTCAGCCTATTAGCTTAGAATAAAATACATTTCAACTGAGGTCATAAGCGGAATTTCCCGCGTGTGTCAGAACTGGTTAATGAAATTTCATAGTCAATGAGCTTGATACACTCAGAGGGCATCAGTATTGCTTTGATGTCTGCTGCTGTGCGTTATGTAGGAAGCCACGCCGTTCCTAATCTTGTCTTGAGTGGCGGGTGAGCGCCATCTTGGGGTGGGCTCCTGTATAAATCATTACGTTTGTATTGCCGCTCAGGGCAGGGGACGAAACTCTCGCTGTTTCAGCAGAAAATATCTGGCATAAGGGAAGGATTTTGTGCAAGGGTGCGCCAGGTGCCTTCATATAGGATGCTCCAAAATACTAGTTTTGGCGTTTGGAAGGTGTTTAAGGGTTTGATTTTCTTGCTGTTTCCCCCTCGTATCTTACTTACTTCCTCATGGAGCTGAGCCCTTCTGGAGCAGCCGCCAATTCTGCAGCTACTCAAGAATTTCCCAGCATTTTATGGAACCCGAAGGTTCATTACCGTGTTCACAAGAGCCCTCCACTGGTCCATATCCTGAGCCAGATCTATCCAGTCCATACCATCCCATCCTATTTCTCTAATAACCATTTTAATATTGTTCACCCACCTACGCCTTGGTCTTCCCTGTGGTCTCTTTCCTTCTGGCTTTCCCACCAATATCCTATAACCATTCCTTGTCTCCCCCATTCGTGCTACATGACCTGCCCACCTCATCCTCCTTGACTTGATCATTCTAATTATACTTGGAGAAGAGTACAAGTTATGAAGCTCCTCATTATGCAGTTTTCTCCAACCTCCTGTCACTTCATCTCTCTTCGGTCAAAATATTCTCCTCAACACCCTGTTCTCAAACACCCTCAGTCTATGTTCCTCTCTTAATGTCAGAGACCAAGTTTCACATCCATACAGAACCACAGGCAAAATTATAGTTTTGTATGTTCTAATTTTCCACCTCATATCTTGATTTAATGCTTTATCTTATTTAAACATCGTTCTATCTGTAGGGCTGATATCTCTTGTCATCTCTCCTCTGACAGAATGAACCGCTTTCCATGAAACTGTACAAATCTTATCGCTTTGGAGCCCAGTTATCTTTGAATGATCAGTTCCCTGCCAAGGGATATGGAAATGCAGGCACGAGAAGCAGTAGTGCCTGTCGAGACTCGAGACCACAAACATGTCTTCTTGGAGCTTCCTAGAATTATGCATAATATATAGAGATAATCCTTTTCGAAAAACATCAGGTGGGCATCGTTCGCTTGCAGACTAAAGCCACGGAGTTTTTTTTTTCGGAGTGACTTCATAACATAATGTTAATCATACTATAGTAAATATCAATTATCGTTTTTTCGACATATGGATTTCGGCGTTGTTAAAACATCGCAATCCTTCATAAAATGTTAATGGAATGTTATTTTTTAAATGTAAGGTTGTCAAATATGGCGATGCTGCGAACTAGTTATATTCATTCATTCATNCTGCGTAAAACATGACCAATCCAATTAGCCTTCCGTTTTCTCGTTTCGTGTAGGATATTCCTCTGCTCACTGACTCTAATTAACACTTCTTCATTTCTCACATAATCGGTCCAACTGATCTTCTCCATCCTTCTCCAGCACCACATTTCGAAGCTTTCCAGGTGTTTCTGATCTACTGCCCTAAGTGTCCATGTTTCAGCCCCATACAGAGCTATGCTCCAAATGTAGCACTTCACTAGTTTCTTTCTCAAATTTAAGTCCAATTTGCTGGTAAAAAGATTCTTCTTCTTGCTAAATGTAAATAAATAATAGACGTACTCGTACAGTACTATCGGGCCCATTGCTGTGCGACTGTTCAGTAAACTTCAGGAAGAAGATTATTATATTTTGGTATGTGCCGACGCTTTTTGTCCGGTAGTTTCGGAGGAACCTGCTTGCTCTATCTGGAAGCAGAAGCTTTCGCCGAAATGTTGATGACAATCTGTCAGACTACACTGCGTCAGATTCCAGAAGACAGTAATTTTCATACACGCCGTCATGAGAGCTGCAAGTCTCAAGTCTCTCACACGTTAGGAAGCAGAACGCACTGCCTCTCCCGGTGTAAGGCATTGTACACCCCTGCGAGCTCGTTCTGCGGCTCGTTTGTATTCCTCCTGTTCTCTGTCCGACCTCAGCCCAATGTCTGGAGGATTGATTCCAGCACCTTCAATATTCATGACATGTTGATCTGAGAATGGCTGAACCAGCTTACAGTACGGACCGCTTGTTCGCGATCTCTCGTGCCAGCTACTGTAATGGGTGTTTGGGTGATTATTATCAGCCTCGTATCGTGAACTGGCTAAGCAAATATGTAACAGCTCTGGAAAGAGAGTGCCTTCAACACAAAAGCCAGATCTTTAGCCAGTGAAATAAATATATGTTGACGTATGTGCCCAGTACTACGCAACGGCTTGATAAAAACCTTCCCGTGGAGACAGATTCTGAGTAAACAGCCCGTTGCTAGTTAAAGCTTACAACAAAACGCGACAACAATAGAAGTCCATTGATAACCAATGGACGTGTTTTCTATGGAGTCCGCCCCTAGCCTATGTAACAATGAGTGACTCTGGCGCCAGTGAGCCAGTATTAGAGAGAAACCAGTCAGAACTGAGTCCTACTCCCATGTGGAAGGGGGTTGAATACCTCCACCGTGACCCTGCCAGCCGTAGGAGGCGACGAAAAGGGAAGTCTCAAATTTGAGACAGTAATATATGGTCTCGAGTACCAAAGGACTCGGACCCGAGATAGACTGCGCTAGCAAGGACCAACAGCATATATAAAAGACAGACCCGTCCTCTCGTCAGAGAGGGCGCCCACAAAAAACAATACCGTAACTGTTAAACNGTAACTGTCAAACAGTAATAAATATCTGGTCATGAGTCCCAGACGGAGCTCGACACCAAGACTTACTGACTTACTTGCCGTCAGTCGCAATGTGACTTTGACTTTGACTTTGACTGAGTCCTAGGCAGTCAAGAAAGAAGGGTTCGGCTGAAGATTGATTGTGAATTATTGGAATTTAACGTGATTACAAGTGACTATAAAGGAGTGATCCATAAAATGCAGCTGCGATTCCAAACCCCGTCTTATACTTCACCCATGCACTTGACAATATCATACTCCCTCCTACCATTTTAAAATAGGCGTTGGCATCCATGCAACTCTGTCTGACCGGCCTCAATACATGGAATAATAATAAGATTATGAATGATTTCTGTTGGGCGCCACTGGGAGTAAGTTCAGTATAAATGTGAAAGAAAAATTAGGGGTAGTTCTGCGAAAACGGCTGGGTCGGCCGTCAGGCTAAAACGTAAGGGCACACTCGAACACACGTAGAATAAATTTTATCAAATTTGGTTCGCTTGCTTAAATGACTTATATTTTATTATTTTAATTGTACAATTATCGTAATAATTCGTCAGTTTGTTACAGAGGATAACATTTCAACGTTTAAACATAATATCTCTTAAATATTTTTCCAATTTTTCTTATTTTGAAAAAATGAAAGTAGGGACAAACCATCACCATGCTGTCTGTTTTTCTGTGTATACCCCCTATCAACTTTTGAATAGCTGAACAAATCTTAATGAAGCTTGGTATGTATATCATGACACCTGAGCCTATCTCAACGGCGCACATCATAAATCCCACAAATCAGTCTGTATGTCTGTATGTGTATCCTATCGTTGCTAGGCAACGGCTCGGTAAATCATTATTACGGCAACGAATACACAGGCAATAGTAGAATTGTTGGACGCTTCGTTTTCTATGCGGTCCGATTTGTATCAAGTAAAGTAGGCGGTTAGTTCTTCCCAGATCTTCTTGCATTTAATTATCATTTCAAATTCTCGGGGGGAAAAAAACAACACTTCCTATTCCAATGAGAACATGTCGCCTATGGTAAAGAAGTCCATGTGATTTTATTTGAGAAGAAGTGATTTCAGCGCCCTGGAAATTCACAAATTTACCTTCCTTCCATTGTGGAATGATATAAATGAATTCGTAGCTGATTGGATTAATTTGAACAGAGGAATTGCGTCTGGCGCAGTTCTCATTCACGGGAAGCTTGCAACCGCCAGATGGCACCTAGTGACCATTAACTCTGGTATGCGTGTCCACTTTTCTCAGCCCTCAGTAAGAGAAATGGATGGCCATTAATATCAGAACCACAAACTTCTAGGCATGACGACAAAACCAGAAAGTTAAAAAAACACAGTCTCACATGCGCGACATAATGGTCATATATCTAAATCCCGATAAATAAATATCAATAAAATTCTCGTTAATCTAATTAATGTGTCAGTTGAAAGCGTCAGGATTGATTAGCAAAAATCTTCATAATACTATAATAAGCGCGCTCTGAACATGAAGGAATCACGTTCCTCTCGAATATCGGTACACATCCACCAGACAACATGGAGTCACATCACGGAAATCAAAGCAGCGAGGATCTAAAACAGTGCTGTCCAACGTTCTTATGTACTCGGGCACAATTCACTGATGCCTATGGAGGTGCGGGAGGTGCGGGCGCCACCACACTACTTCTACTACTACTACTACTACTAATAATAATAATAATAAAATTTGAAGAAAATATTTAACAGCACTCAGACGTTCAAAAATGTCTCTTGTCTTACAATTTGAATTAATATAAAAAATCGGCTCAATTATATGTGGTTACGGAGGGCGCCAGAAAAATATACCGCGGACGCCATGGCGCCCGCGGGCGCGGCGTTGGACAGGACTGATCTAAAATTTCACGTCTCTACCTCTTTCACTAAGACAGACGTTAATATTTTGGCATGACGTCTGAAAGTCGGAATAGTCCACTGCCAGACAATGGCTCACTGCGGAATTAATTAATAACGTTCCCGCTGCAACGAATAGACGCGAAATAGCCCATTGTTAGACAACGGCTCACTACGGCGCGTATCCGCGGCAACGAATACGCTTGTAGAAGTCAAAGCGTTGCCACGAGACTGGCAGACGTTTCGTAGCAACGGACAAAACACAGATAACAACAGAAGAACTGCTTGAAATGGTGATCTGTATTCGGTTCGCTTCGAAGTTATAACAGGCGAACACGTAATTGATTCGAGATTGATGAGACTCAGACTCATACTCAGTCTCAGATTCGAGTGTATAAGAGGGATCCCGTGTGGAGGCGGGGTCGAATACCTCCACCGTGACCCTGCGAGTCGTAGGAGGCGACGAAAAGGGAAGTTTCGCATCTGAGGCAGTAAAATATGGTCGCGAGTCCCACGGGACTCGGACTCCAGAATGACTGCTCTGGCGAGGGTCAGCAGCAATTATAAACGACAGACCCGTCCTCTCGTCAGAGAGACCGCCCCATATCAACAAACCCGCAACTATCTGACAGTAATAAAAATATGGTCGTAAGCCCCAAATGGGTGTTTTATTCCAAGACAGTTCCAAAGATCCTGGCTTCGATTCCTGACGCTACCAGATTTTCTGAGAAGCAAGGGGTCTGGAACGGGGTCCACTCAGCCTCGTGAGGATAATTGAGGAGCTATTTCAAGGAAATAGCGGCTCCGGTCTAGAAAACCGAAATTAACGGCCATGGGGATCTGTTGCCCTGACCACGCAACACCATCTATCCGCTAAAGTTTGCACTAACTTCGCCGATAAGCGGTGGTCGCTCTGTCGGTATAGTTCG